>NW_009916051.1:71597-111582 GCF_000696875.1 Nestor notabilis
TGTCATACATAAAAATCAGTATGTTCTTAAAGTTCAGATTTGAAACCTTTTTCCAAAGTGATAATCTGTGCTTCTCTAACATGCAGCAAGAGCAGGGCTTTAGAAGTTCTGTGTGAGAAGCCCCTCATATAGCTGAGACAGAAGCATAACAGACCTATTGGTGGCCCTTGAACTGACAGTAGCATAAGGTGCAGAAAGCTAAAGTAGAGGAGCCATCAAATTTCCTGATACAAAAATTTGAGGTTGCTTTAGCTTGGTTATGAGAGAAAATACTTTTCTGCAACTGTATTTCCCTATCTGATTATATATAAAGACCGATGAAATTAGTATGTGGAAATCTATGATGTTTTTGTCCCCTTAGATCCAGGGAGAATTGGGGATGATTTGGGGTGGGGTTAAAGAGTGAGGACTTGCAGTAAAAGAAGAGAAAAAATAATTGGTTGGTTTCAAGTCCAAGGAAAACACTGAAAGACTTAAGGAATTCATAGTGAGAGAGAACCCAAGCCTTTTTTTTTTTCTATGCAGATGATATGAACTGGAATACCATCTTGTTACAGACTTCAGGGAATTCTGGATGAATTCACATCCAGAAGGACCTTGACAAGCTGAGAGATGGGCCCACGTGAACCTTATGAAGTTCAGCAATGCCAAGTGTGAGGTCCTGCATGTGGGTCAGGGCAATCCCAAGCACACCTACAGGTGGGGCATTGAGAAGAGGAAAAGAGGCCTAAAGGAAAGAAGGGGAAGGACTTTTTATTAGGAAGTACAGCAATAGGACATGGTGGAATGGCTTTAATTTGAAAGAGATTTAAATTAGATGTTAAGAAAAAGTTCTTTACTGTGAGGGTGGTGAGGCACTGGCATGGGTTGTCCAGAGAACCTGTGGTTGCCCTATCCTTGGGGGGCTTTGTGCATCCTGGTCTAGTGGAAGGTGTCCCTGCCCACGTCGGGGGGTTTGGAACTAGATGATCTTCAAGGTCCCTTCCAAACCTAACCATTCTATGAATCTATGAATTTTTCAAAATAACTTGCATGTTTTCATTAAATCAATGCTTCCAAGGATACTTCCAGACTTATAGGACACTTCCACCCATGAAATGCTGGGCATCATGTTCTTTTTCACAATTCTGTTAAGCGCTTTGCTGCTTGCTCAGTGGGGAAAGAGGTGTTGATTGAAATGATGTTAAAACCTTTATGAAACTGGAAGAAAAATTGTTTGTTTGGGATCAATATTTTGACAGATAATGTTTGCCAAAATTTGAAAGTTGAGACTTGAAATAAAAGAAAGAAACTAAGAATTTTTATATTGCAGAGAACAAGATTCTACTTGTTTTTCTGCCAAATCAGGATTTACAAACATGGAGAACTGTATGGACCTACGGGAGATATGGACATACGAGATAAAAAATATGGAAGTCTAAAATAGATTACTTTTTTTACAATGGAAATTGAAAATTGAATTTCTATTTAAAAAAAAAAAAAAAAACACCCCAAAACTTGACAAAACATTCCTAGTAAGGAAGAGGTGTTTAAAAAAACAAAACAAAACCAAACAGCAAAACAACAACAAAAAAAGCCCGCAACAAAAACCAACCCAAACTTTCAAGTGAATGATTCCTAGGAATGTGAATTAACCTGAATAAAGGTTATTTCCTTTTATCTCATTCTGCTCTATTCTTTTTTTAACCATCTTTGTTCTTGTTATCTTTGTACTTCTTGTCTGCATGGCTTCTACGCTTTGTTTCCCCATTTGTTACTAGTGCTTGTCTTCACAAGATTTGCCTGTTTCCTTTTTTTCTTATAACACTGACTCCTCAAAAATGAGCAATCCATTTGTAAGCATGCATAACTCTGTGCTTAAGTTCATAAAAACATGTTTAAGTACAAGTGCAACATGTTTCAGTACAAGTGCTTTAAATGCTTTGTCTATTCAGTGATTGTGTATGTCCTTACACTTTTTAGACATTTTCTAAGTGCTGAGTTCTTTCTATTTCATGGTTTCCTACAGTGTCTGCTGCTGATAAGCAAGGGCTTGGTCTGTATTTCTGTCTTTTCCAACCTACGTCTGTAAACTTGGCTTCCTGTCTGACAAACATTCTGTGTGAAGTAGTAAATAACGTTTGTATTTTCTGTTTGTATTTTAGACTACTTACTATACATAAATCTTGCCCTGCTAATTTGAATACTACATTCCTTAAATTGCTTTTATTTGGAAGATGTTGGGAATTTTGTTGCGTTCTCTTTTAAAGCATTCAGAGAAAGACTGTGTTATTTGTAATACAAGGGCTAGAGCTGTAGATTTCCAGAGTTCAAAGTTCAGTGTGCTGATATGGCTCCCTGAGTTTTTACAAAACACTTAAGAATGGAATACTTGCCAGGGAATTGAAAACATTTTTTTTTCTTTTTTTTTCTTTGAGAAACCTCTTTTTGCAATAAGCTGGACAAATAGAGAGTACTACAAAAGAAAGGAAGGTGTTCTGATAATAATGCATCTCTGCCAGAATGCAAGGTTTTTCTGAACCTTTTCATTGTGATAGTTTTATCACTGTATGTTCAGTTCTGCAACATCCTGTAGAAACATATTATATTACTTTCCAGAGCTATGCTATAAAACACTTCATGTTCAGTTGTAGAAGTCACAAAAGAATTTTAGCTTTTAACCCAAAGGAAATTTGAATTTGTTCATTATAATTGTGAACTTATTATGACTTGAAAATGTGAATAAATTGATGAATTTAAACCATCTGTTCAACTGGTCTCACTAGACCTTTTCTCATTAAGATTGTAATTTCATATTTGTGACTTGCTGTTAGTTGTGAACTTCTTTAAATGATCAAGCACCATCATTTATCCTGAATCCCTCTTGTCAGTCAGTAGCATGTTTCATGGTATGTGACACACAAGCAATGGACGGAGGTCAAGCTAGTGCTGATACAGCCTATCATAGAAGAAAATTGGCTGATTGTTTTCAGAATGCAAGTGGAATATGGGACTCTATAGAAATGAGTC
This sequence comes from Nestor notabilis, assembly GCF_000696875.1. Lineage (NCBI taxonomy): Eukaryota > Metazoa > Chordata > Aves > Psittaciformes > Psittacidae > Nestor > Nestor notabilis. The sequence continues at coordinate 74,607 of NW_009916051.1, forward strand.
TTTTCTTTTTGTGTATTAAAGAAATAGCAGTCCCCATCTGCCCAATAAGTATCTTGTGTCTGGGACTTGATATCCTTTTCAGAAAGGACCCTCAGGTTAATGTCATTGAAATAACAGCAATAGAGTTTGCCTGGATGCTCGGTTACATGATCTGCCAGAAATAGATGATGCTTTCTGGTTGTATCTTCAAATCTATTGCATGAAATTTTTATTGTGACACCAAATTAGTAATCCTGTCAACTTTACATCCCGTGGCTAGCTCTTCTAGCCATTGTTTTATGGCTTTGACTCCATGGTTTGTGCTTCTCTGCAAATTTTCCTTAGTAGTAGCAAGGTCTTTTCAAAGAGTTCAGTGTTGTTTGTTGTCTGTTTTGTTTACTTGTTTTTCTGTAGCACGTTTCAGAAGAAAAGCTAATCAGGTTTACAAATATTCTACCAGTCCTGTTGGATGTCTGTGCTCTACTTCCAGAAGAGTCTTGCTAGCTGTTTCTATGTTTAAGGTTTTATATTGCACATGGGAGTCATCCTTTTTGTTTGTGAATCTAACAATGTGAACGGTGCATTAATTGACACAAATGTTTTGATTTCTTCTAGTCTACCAAATGTTTTTACTGCAATTTGGTACTTGTCTGTTTTGTGAAGTCTTCTAGTAATGTGGATGGATTTCTGGAAGTTTAGGATATATTTACTGTACTATGGGAAGATCATAGAAATTTTTAATTGTGAAGTAATTAAACTGTAATCTTAGTCCTTTAAATCAGAATTTTATTTCAGCATTGGCTACCTATTACTATACTGACTTACACTTTATAACTGTTTTAGCATTAATAGTTTTCTGTTAAGTTTTGGCATAATCTTAAGTAGGGTCAGTATCTAGGTGTCTTGTTTATTTGCCACAAAGGCTTAGGAAAAGCCTCTTAAAACCTACCGTAAAAGTTAAATAGCTCCTCTGAGATGTTGTGCAGTAATGTTATGTTATATAATACTGTTTCAGCTGTGGGTAGCTGGTGAAGAAGCCACATTCTTGGCTTCTGTATTGTCTATGTGAGCTTCCTGGCATCAAAGAACACTAAGCCTGAACTGCAGAGTACTCCTTCCAAACCTTATATATTAGCTGTGGGGAAGTGATATAAAGAAGGAACTCTCACAGAAACTGTATAGCTAAACGGGAAAAAGGAGTAGAGAGTAAGAAATAGTAGAGCATGACAGGATCAGAACACCATGATAGCTTGGTACGCCTGTGACACGTAAGATAGTAAAGAAGAAAAGAACCAAGTGGTCCACCTCTTCATGCAACTTGAAGAGATCAGACTAATGAAGGGATCCTAATGTTCAAGATTCATTTAATGTGTTATGTCTTTTTATGCCTGATGTGTGCATCATCCTATTGCACTGTTGCAGGTTGGTAATGTTGAATATTACCTAGCAGCTGCTCTCAGTAAATTTGAAGAGTGTGTTTCTGTTCACAAAAACTAACTTTTTCCTTACATGTAATATGTTTCCACTGTTTTCAGGGTGGTGTTGCCTGGCAAGTGAGTTCACTAAACACTCTATAACCGTATCCGTAACAGAAAATAATGATTAATTATCCATACCTTGTTATTTCAGAGGTGTCTTCCACACAATCAGATTTTTAAAAATAAATAACGTCATTAAGGATATTTTAATGATCCTACTATGACTTGTCTTCTCAGTTATTTCTTTTTTAGAAATACTAGTGACATACACTGTTAAATAAAGTGTTTGTCACATCAGTTCACATTTCCTGAGAATTTCTTCCTTGCTTAATTGCCTGGTCTCTCTTAATCTGGTTCACTGCAGCCTGAGGATGGTGGAAGGATCTTGTAATCAGTTGTTCTGTAACTGTAACGAGCAAATTTATAAAGCCAGCAGAACAATGCTATGACTTTGTAAATGGTTTTTTGCTTTTTTCCCTTTTTGACAAACAATATCATGATCTTAAGAAATGTGCTGGTCTGACCCCATTTCTAGTCTCTCATTAAATTTGCTACTGTCTGTTAGAGGCTGGATTTCTGAGTTCATGTTAACCCTGAGGGATTTGGAATTATGGAGTGAAATGCTTACAGGAGTTTAATATTAAGATGAAATACAGCTGTTAGCAGTACCAGTTGATTCTTTTTGCTTCTTACAGTGTTTTAGAGAATGTGATGAAGCACATATATGTGTGTGTGTATGTGTATATGTTATTTAGGGTAATATGCCTAAAGGACTGTAGATGTGTAATGCTTTACTTATGTTTAAAGGAAAAAACCTTTTTGTTATGTTGCAGGATGCTTTGGGGTTTTTTTGGGTTTTTTTGTTTTTTTTTGTACCTGGCCCTTTGTTGAATACCGTATTGTTGAAGTTATTCCAGGGGTACAATGGAAATATAAAAAATATCTATATTAAGAACATAGTATTCTGTCCAGCTGGAGCTAATAGGAATATTTTTCCACTAAATTAAATGGCAGCAAGACTGAGCTGAGAATAAAGATTAGATAGGAGCAAACCAGGGGAAAGCTGAGAAAATTATCAAAGGAAAAAGCGGAGAACCAGGAAATGGTATCAAAGTAGACTGAGGTTATTCAGTGGATGCAAGATAGTTGAAAGCAACCTTTTGGAAATTGCTACAGAGCAAAAATTTCTTGTTCAGTATCATCTGAACTGCCAGAGGAAAAAGATTGGTTTGGTTTGGTTTCTTTCCCCCCACTTCTTTCCCCAAGCATTTTATTCTCCTCTGAAGGGCTGGAATTGTACTGAACCTGCCCTGTGGTTCAGCTGCTGGGTGAGAGGCTGATCTCAGTGACTTTTAAAATGTGTCTTTTTTCTTTGTAAAGTGTGAAGACAGTCCAACTGAGTAAACTGTCACACAGTAAGAGGGTGATATTTCAAAGTGTGCATCAGGCTCAGCATTGTTCTACTCTAGTTCCAGTTGCTGCAAATGCAAGGCCCTCAATAAATGATCAAATTGAGCATTTTTTACTATTTAAATTAACACCTCAATATCAATTTACACACCTCTTCAACTGATCCCACAACCAAAAAACTGAATTTGAATTTTTAATTTAAATGTCTGCTGTGACATGAGAAGCAGGGACCTTGCCTAGTTGGTTGCAACAGCTCCTTAGTTTGTGCTGCGTGAGCCAGTCCTCCACAGCTCACCCACTGACCACCTTTCACACAGTGGGCCTTTAAACCAGCAGAACACCAGCCTCATAGGACCGTAAGTGCAGTATAACATCCAAGAGTGAATGTGCCAGAAGCCCATGGTGGAAGAAGTTTGCAGGCACAGACCATCACCAGTGCTCTGTGTGTGCTATAAGGACTATGGTAACAGAGGTGAAAGCTGAAGCAGACTGACAGTTGCTTTGTCTGCAGTAGGATCAGAACTATACTGCAGTTGCATCCACTCTCAGCCTTTGCTAGTGTTAGGCAGGATGAATCAGGCCCTTGTCCTCATGATGAACTGGAAAATAAAGCTTTACTACTCTCTCTATAATGGTAGATGGGTTCAAGTTTTTTGTCCTGTTATCTTTGTGAACTTTCCAGCATATAACAATGATACTGCTCCCTGCTTACAAATTAAATGTCAGTGAGTGTGCATGTGTGTGCTTCTGGGAGACACAGGGAAGCTCTTTGGACAATTCCATTTTTTTCAATTAAAATGTAGGACAGCATTTGGCTGCTTGTTAATTTGACATTACATAGGGACGTGTGTGATATACATTCAGTACACAGTCTATTCATAGTGTAATAACACAGAAAATTTTGTTTATTCCTCTAGCAAATCTGTGCAGGATCTTGTGTCTCCAGAAACGTGCTTAAACTGCGCTTGGAAGAAATGGAATGGGCTCTGTATGTTTCAAAAACTTGTTGCCATTCTCTTTGTCCTCTCTACTTCTATCTTTTGCAGGTGTTTTTTGAATGATCCATTTTGAGGCTTATAACTTTTACTTTTTACAAATAACTCTCTCTCCTGTTGTCCCCTCATTGTGTCTCAAGGAATGCTTTTGCATCACTGCTCTTTCTATTTTGTATACGTGATGCTTTTGACAATGACAGTAAAGATTTTCTCAGACTTGCTTACAAAGGTGTCGTGGTTCAAGCCCAGCCGGCAACTTGGAACCACGCAGCCGCTCGCTCACTCCCCCCCTCTTCCTTCCTCCCCCCGCTCCCGGAGGGATGGGGAGGAGAATCGAAGGAATGTAGCTCCCACGGGTTGAGATAACAGCACTCCAGTAACTAAGGTATAACACAAACCACTACTGCTACCAATAATAATGATAAGAGGAATAACAAGGGGAGAGGACACAACCGCTCACCACCCGCCGACTGATACCCAGCCCGACCCGAGCAGCGATCTGGGCCTTCCGGGTAACTCCCCCCAGTTTATATACTGGGCATGACGTGCTGTGGTGTGGAATAGCCCTTTGGCCAGTTTGGGTCAGGTGTCCTGTCTCTGCTTCCTCCTGGCTTCCCCTCCTCCCTGGCAGAGCAGGAGACTGAGAAAGTCCTTGGTCAGAGTAAACATTACTGAGCAACAACTAAAACCATCGGTGTTATCAGCGTTGTTCCCAGACTGAAAGTCAAAAACACAGCACTGCACCAGCTACTGAGAAGGAGAAAAAATGACTGCTGTAAATAGGCTGGGGGGGGAGCAGGGGCTGTAAAGGAATGCCTCCTTCATAGGTTGACCCCCCCCGAGGAGGAAAAAAAAACCCATGTATAATGGCTAAGAAATTTCATTATGTACCTCCCAAAGTATAGGGGTGATGACCATGCTGGGAGTGCAAGCTGGACCAGTTTCATGATCAATGAGTCTATTGTATTGACTGCTGTAGCTGAACCCAGGACAAAAGGCTACAAAGAAAACCCAAACTATGTGAGGAGGTCACCCCTCCACTTATTTTAGCTTTGTATATACTTGATGTCACTCTTTCTCCCCTTACTCATCTGGCCCCCCCTCAAAGCGTGTTTGTACATGGATGTGGCTTTAGCATGCTTAAGCGGAGCCCATATGAAGAACAGGTGAAGCCATCCTCAATACTTCTCATACACCTCTACATTGATTACCTGTTTCATATTCTGAAGAAGTGCCCTTTGAAAATATGCTCACCTAGACATTGAATAAACCCGGAAAGATAAAACTGATAAGCTGGAACATGCATACTATTTTAGAAAGGTAATACAGAACTCATACATGCTTTTTGCAGGTATATTAACCTTAGCTTTATTCCAACCTATGTATAGCCTCCAATAGCTCTTGCACTGGAGTACAGCAGTGCTGCTTCCTGAATTAGCTCCTGAAGCAATCTGTAACTAGAAGTGAGCTTAGTTATGTTTTATATCTCAAAGACCTTTAACAGTAAAAGCAGCCTATTATCATCAGAGGTCTGTATACATCTCTGCAGCTTGTTAGGACAAATTTTTGTGCTTTTGACAGATAAGTGTGGTACAGATTAGCTAATTTACTATGATTACGTAAGAGAGAACATTAAGATTTTGACATTCTTTTATGTCAGAAATAGTCGAACCTTTTGCTAATAGGCAGCAAAATGCTCTTTAACTTCACCCCTCCCCACCCCAGGTGCCAGTGAAGCTGCGGTGCCCAGAATACTGTCACTATTAGGCATCTGTGCAAGTGGTAGGCAGGTGGTAGGAGCCATGGTTTGGTGAAAAGGCGGTCAAAAGCTATCCCAGCCAATAGTAGTGTGATCCAGAGATTATTTAGCATGGTCTAGAGAATTCCTTTGAGACCCTCTCTTCTGCAGTGTTTTCAAGAAATATGAAGATTAACAGTTGGATGAATCCTGTTATGCAGGCAGAAGATGATTATTTTATATCAGTTTAGTTCTGTGAATAAAATGGAAGGGAAATAAGGTGTTGTAACACCATTTATCACATCTTCGCATTTGTTTTTCTCAAAACTGAAGTCAAGCAACAGATTAATATGAATTCTGATTACAGTTGGCTGAGAAAGTTTTTTCTGAGTATTTGAAATTTCAAAAATATTTTTCATCTCTTTGTAAAGATGTTTGTTGTCTATTCCAATCAAGTGTTTGAGAACAGCAGAAAGATCTTCCCCTCTCTCAGATAGCTTCTATTGCCTAGAAATATCCCTTGAAGTGGGCACTTGAGTCAAAGTTCAGTATAAATGCCTTAATATTTTTTTTTTAATAAATGTGTATATATCTTGATAGGCAAATGCTTCCAGCAGAATCTATTGCATGGACTAATGTTAGAACAGCAAAGAGCAGCAGATGGAATATGAAGTTAAGATGTGTTAAAGGAATTGCTTTGTGTTCTGAGTCATATTTGTCCTGTTAGCATGCCAGGTGCACCACAGGTGTGGTTGTGTTACAGCATTTTGGCTTGTAGTCTCCTGGATCTAGGTTTTTGGGGGTTTTGGAGGTTTTATTTTTTTTTCTTTTTTGGGTATGAATTATCATGGGATTTGATTTAAACTGTGTGTTTCTACAAGTGAGCATATACATACAGTATGGACACAAGTAAGACAATGATTTAATTGGCATATTGCCCTGTCATAGTTTCACTCCTGTTATCACTGGCCATCTCTCCAGGCAGCTGTGAAGTACAGGAAAGATTAGTTCCAGTAAGGCTTTGCTCGATGGAAAATCCAGCCATATACTTAATAGATGAAGTGTGCAGTAAGACAAAGTGGTATTTCCTGAATACAGGAAAAGGATACTGTCCCATCCCTCCGCAACCTGAATAGTCTGGAGTATCTCAAATCTTCAAAACTTCTGAGTTCATGTCAGATGTCTGGAGGGTTGAGGTGGTGGGGAAAAAGGTGGGAAGAGAAAAGCAAAGATGTAAGAATATAACTTCTGTTGTCAGTACACACCTGGCAAAATACAAACAGAACATATTTAATGTTTTCACTGATTCAGTTATAGGAGTAAGTCTGTAGCATGTCACATTGATTATTATGCCCCTCCTTTTACACAGAGAATTGAATGTAGTTTAAAGGTGGGAAATTCTAGTGAACTATTATTGTTTACATTATTGCCCTATTCACACTGTTGCTAATGCCTGTTTGTTTGACCAACCTTATTGGCATTTCTTTTCTGCTGTCTGCTGAAAATAGGTGGTCTTCACCTTTTGTACCATAGCAGTAGTGAGAAGCAGGAAAGCAGGGGTACTTTCTGGTTTGGTTTGGGAGGGGCGATGGTAGTGATTTATACCAGTTTTATTGGTAACAGAGAATGCAGGTACCAGTCAGTGCCTTTTGAAGAGCTTACGTATTTAAATTATTAATTTCTGGAATATATTGAAGAGAAATGCTGCATCTTTCCTAAAATGGGAATTATGTAATTGGTTCTTGACTCCTGATTTCAGGACGAAAATTCAGCTGCTTTGATTCTTATGCATAAACTCCAGTCTAATAATTTAGTTAAAAGAAACTTTTGCACAAGGGAGGCACTGGAAAGAGAAACTTCATTTCCCTTTAAGTTAGAGATTGCCCCAAAAGTACAGTTTTGATCCTGTTTCAAATGGTCAGATTTAGGATCTGGGTTTTGAGGTATTGCTTAAGTCTTTCCAGAAACAGGTGTCAGGTGAAGGGTGGAATCTGAATTGCTTGGCTTTCTGCTTGCTGACAGTGTGCCAAGTTAGCCCTGAGATTCCTGCCTGGATTTTTTTTATTAGTGGCAGCTACAGGAAAGTGTGTTCTGCTTGAGAACTGATAGACTTTGAGAAACTATTGAGCATGTGCTTTGAAAATTTTATGAAGTGATGAAATCCTTAAGCTAAATTGATTTATTCTTGCACTCTGGGAAACAGTAGAACATAGACATCACATAGAAAATTGGATCTACTCGTATTTGCCTCTCTATACAGTGAAGACAGTTATTTCATTTTCTGGTTATATGATGGCAGCAGGATTGTTAATCAGACACTGAAGAGCTTTTTTCCTTCTTCTGAAGACTTTACTCTCATAATAGACAAAGGGAAAGTAAAAGAGATTATTCAATGAATAAGCCACTTACTTTTTATCAGACACGTATTTCCCATTTGTGAAGAAGTTCTGTTATCCCACAGTAATTTGTATGAAGAAAAATTAGCTAAGGCTGGGTAGTGATAACAGACTTAATATTATGGAATAGTTTCTCGCTTCCATTTATGATACGTTTTCACATCCAATTTGCTTGGTCTAATGTGAGGTATCATAAAACATTACAGCAGGACAAAAACCTAGTTCCACTTTTCCTTTAATTGTTTTTAATGCAAAATACTGTACTCGCATAAAATACCCATTTATTTATATTTGGTGCCAGAGGCTGATTCACTGAACCTGGGATGTATTATTGCAAAAACAACGGTGTTTACTATGCTTTTTCCCTCCTGTTAGCTGTTTCCCAGGTTCCTTTCACAGACAGTAAGAGCTTATTAATGCTAAATAAATAATTAAGAAGGAATAATTGACTTATTTTTATGCAGTGATACTAGAATGATTTTTTTGGTGGAAAATATCATTGCTCTGTTTTTAATGTACTGCAGAATATGGAGCCTGCATCCCCTTATGAATCATGGATAACTCATTTGTGCCAGATTCGCTGACAGTGACCCAAACCCTGCTCTTGCTAAATAAGAGGAATAAATAGATATGCTGTTTCATCCTACTCACTAAGAAGGTAGAAAAAGAAGAGATCTTTTATTCTGTCTTCCCTTCTTGCCATTATTTGTAATATTTTCTCAGTCCTTATGAAAGCCACCTGGTTCTATTCCCCATGGTAGGTAATTCTTTTCACCTGCTCCTTTCTGAAGATGAGATTGACACCCGTGCAATAGGGCTCTTGGTAGCAAGATTTCCTCTCTCCCTTGCTCCTCTTTTACATCTGAGATTATCAGAGTTGCTGTAAGGTGGAAAGTCCTCGCTAATGAATTGTTTCCAAGGAACAAGCAATCTGCAGGATTCCTAACCCTCTCATCTTTACTTTCACCTGGAAACCAGGCTGTGATTGTTTCCTTGCCTCATTCAGCATTTTGAAGAACCTTCCTGAACTCCAGTCTTTCTCAGGTTTTGGAATCCAATTGCTTTGGATTTTATATTTTAATGACACTGTTCTACCTCAGGCATTCTTCACAATTCAGCTGTTGTCCCTCATTCAAAAGCAACTTTATGATAGTAAAAATAACTGCTTGATTCCTTTCTCCTTTTGCTATTTGGTCTTCAGAACTCCTCTCAGGGTTGCTTTCTAAAACTTAGATTTTTGTCTTTCTCCACTACATGTGTTTTCGTAGCATCTGTAAGCTCCGATCAAGATCAGAACAGTGTGTAATGCCTAGTGCAAAAGCAACAAAGTGTCACTTGATAGGCTAATCAGACCAGAGAGACAGAGTCTAGCAGAAGAGAAGGATGGCAGGAGGTGACAAAACTTGTCAAAATATTAGCAAAAAGCAGAGTGGAGCCCAGATTTTTAAATTTCTACTCAAGGAGTCTATCCACTAGATCACCCTGCTGCTCTGAGAAAATGTATTGTGGCTGGAGGGCCACGCAAGCTCTAAGTAATACAGAAAATAAAAATCTGGTCATGCACAGCAAAAAGAGTGCAAAATCTCCTGCATCTGCTTAGCTCAGGAGTCTCTCTCTGGCAACAGAGCAGTGGATACTTATGCAGAAATAATAAAATAGTAGTATCAGCAGAAGGAGGGAAAGATAAACCAGAATTCTGAATTACATTCAAAAGGCAGGAGTGAAACAGGGTCTCTTCCAATTAGAGACTTAGACACAATCTATTGTTTGGGAGGGATGTGGGGTGTAGAGAAGGAAATGTCACTTGTATATGTGCACACGTACACATGCACACAAAGTATGTTATTGTACCCTAATTTGAGTATAAGGAAGGGTCAGGTGGGCAGATAATGCAGCAGGTCTGTGCTTATTAAATAGCCTCTTAAGAGGCGATTTGGCTATCTAGGACTCTAGTCTAGTATATAGTTACTGTTGCTTATGCTTTTTCCGATGAGAGTTTTATTCAGAAAAGCAATTTGATATATATGAATACTTCTGAATTCAATAACTGGGAAGATTAAAAGAAAAGAAGGTAAGAAATGCTTACTTTATGTAATTAGTAAGGAGTAGACATTAAACACTGCCATAATACCCTGACTGAACAAAGAATTAATTGCCAGTACGGACAGGAACATTAAACGTCTAGTTTTGACTGTCAAATGCATGGAATGGGAAAGAAACACATCTGAGAGAGAAGCAAAGCATAACTCAGTCTTCAAAAGGCAGAAAAATTACTCTACTTAGGCTGCTGAACTTGCTATCAAAATTCCGTGGCAATTTAAAGTAGAAAGTAGCAAAACATAGTGCTTTTATCTGAAGAGTGAGAGAGGGTGGAATAAGAGAGAACTGAAAAGGAAAAGGAAGAAATTCTAGTAAAGAGTTGCAAAAGGTTTGAGATTAAGCAGGAAAAGGGACGGCAAAACATGAACCTGCCAAAGATGGGTTGTATTGAATAATAACTTTGTTTCTCCTATTTTCCCTTTTAACAAAGGAAATTCAGTGGAGATTATACATGTGGTAATTTCCCAGTAAATACAGAAAACAGTAGCTATTAGGCAAAGGGTAAAATGGGAAAGGGTAATGGCAAGGGTTATTTTTGAAAGCAGGGTATTAGAAGTAGACTTCAAGTATTGAAGAGAAGGGATGAGTAATTGAAATCTCAAGGTTATGCATTTAGGGGCTGAGAATAAGAATGTCTGAAACAATCTCTAGCTCAGTGGAAAACAAAATTAGGAGAAGGACCTATGTATACTAGTTCATAATGAGATGACTGTGACTGCATTTGCCAGTGAGATGTGATGATGAAAGCAGCAAGATCAGTCCTAGACTGTATAAAGTTAAATATTTTTGGAGATAGGGTGTGCTAATGTCATAGTCCAAGCTACTGTGACACTTCATTTGCTATAAAGCATGATATCAAGTCTTTCAGTAAAAAATGGATTTTGTGGCAGCTATAGATCTACCAGGCTGTTCAGGGCAGGGGGAGTGGAAAGAGGCATAGTTTCATAAAAGGAACCTAAAATATTTTTCTTGCTGGGTCTTGTAGAACAGAAGGATGTGTTTGCTTTCTAGAAATGCATTGGAAGATAAGTTCTTATTTAAAAGAAAAGATGAATCCAAATGGTAGTGAATTGGCTTTTAAAAAATTTAGATTAGAAGTAAGAAACTTTTAACCTGGAGCAGTGCAATTCTAGAATAGCCACTTAATAGAACACTTTTGAGCCCACAATAAATTAGTTTTAGAGTTTGGTGGGTTTTTTTTTTTTAAACCCATTTAGGAACAAATTATCTGATCTAGTTGCTTCTCATATCAGAAAAGTGGATTTGATTGTGTAAGATTTCATTTTCAATCCTCTGAATTATGTAAGCATGTGCATAAATATTGAATTTGTTTGATTAGAAACAGCCTTCTTATTTGAATGATCCTACTTCAGATATTTTTACCAACTCATTCTAGTAATTGTGACACCATTGCTAGTTTTCATCTTTTTAACTTTTCTGTTGAAGGGTTAATGTTCCAATGTGAATCTTAAAAAAGCCAACAGCAGGCAATCCTTTTCTTATTCCTTTTTAGACAGTTTTAGCTGGAGCTGCCATGCAGCAGATATGACTGAGGGTCTCCAGATTTCTGTAGTCTCCTAAGTGATACTGATCTCATAACTCCCTGTAAAATGGTTCTTGCTTCCTTCATTTAGGTAATCCAGGCTTTACTTAATCAGTAGGGTTAGGACCTTAAATGAGTAAATAGTAAAGGGTGAAAGGCTAATGGTGCTGCTCATAATGCATGTCATAACTCCTTTGAAAAAGGCAGAGAGAGCTGTAGTGTTTGTTATTAAACTAGAAATTAAGGCAGATTTGGAGGAAGAAGAAAAAAAGTTCAATGAGGCACTGGCACTGTTTTCATGGACTCTCATGTTAGTCTCCAAATTAGTCCTTGCTTGTGATTGTGAATGAGCATTGCCATGCTCTGTGGTCCCAAATTATTTACAGTGTTGTTTTTCTCCTCTCTTTCATTTCTATTTCTCCCTGCTAGGTACGCATAAGGACTTCTCTCTTACAGCATGCTGTTTTTACAAGGCTATGAGAAATATTGTCCTCTGCAATTACAAGTGTAGTCTGAGAATCAGGAAGCAATGAACTGGGATGAACTCTGGTTAATATCTTAAGCATATTCTCTCCTGCTGATGGCCTTGTTGACTTTTCTGTCATGCAATGCAGGAAACATACCCAGCTATTTATGGGAGTGAGAACTTTGTGTGTATTCAGTAATTAGCAATTTAAATTTATGTTGATGACAACATCCCTTCAAGATCATTGACATACTTCAGTTAGCAAGCTGAGCTTGAAAGTAGTAAAAGTGTTCTGAGTAGATCTGCCTTATGATATTCCATCAGGCTATGCTGTTTTACTTATGTTGAACTAAATAGAGTCCGAAGTCATGGACTATGCCATTGTGCATACAGCTAAGATCCTTTCTGGAACCTCATTTTTCAGGGAAAAAAGAACAAAACAAAACAAAACCAAAAACCTGTTTCATGTTTTTGCAAGACCCGGGCAGTCGTTTGGAAAGAGAACAGGAGTGGTGGGATCTTGCCTTTTCAGCAGAGCTTTGGTCTATGAATTGGAGAACAGTTTCTTTTTTCAAGACCTAACCTTAGATGAAGGGAATAGCTATTTCATCTGGCTTATCAGAGAATTTGCTTGAGGAACTAAGGGAATCCGCTTACTTACTGCAGAACAAATGATCAAGTAACATGCTGAACAAAAGAACCAATATCCTTCACAAAGTTTAGTCAGCAGATTGTTTTTTTTTAGCTTAATGTCTAAGTTTGTTTCTTTTGTGCAGAGCACAGAAATGCCCTGTGGTTTGGCAGATTTGGCTAGGCGAGAAATCTCAGGCCAGAGAACATCCAAGCCAGTGTAGCTGATGAGTGCATACTACTGCTGAAATGAACTTGGAGAAGAAAGCAGAGTTTAGACAATAATCAGTGTCCTGTTGTAAATGGGTTATCTCTGACCTTCAGTGAGTTACTGACTCTCTTACGCATAGACAGAACGAAAAAGGCCAATGTTGTGTCTTGTTTTGTTTTAAAGTGCTGTATCACAGAGTTCCATTTGTCAGATTTGATGTTCACCCTCAGTGAACCAGTGGTCAAATGGAGAGTAGAAAAACTATAAGCATGTCAGTAACTCATACCAACACATTTTGGTGAAGGGGTCTAGGAGCAGTGGATTTTTACTGGCAGTCGCCCACCCCGCTTCCACATGGACTCTGAAGCAGCAGGATCAACAGGACAGCATTTTTTTCTCCCCATCTAAACCATATTGTACGAATAGCAGAGTGGCTAATGTTGCCTGCTTCTAAGTCTGGTGGATTCATCAAGTCAGATCAAGCCCATCAAGTCTGAGCTGAGTCCATAACAGTTTACTAAGTCTAAATATACCGATATCACAAAGTTCACCAAGCTAATAGGTTTTGGAAATTTTAGTCCATTTACTAGTTTAAAATGATGCTACTAATGCAATAGCGTTCATTGCAAGTAGGAATTAATAATGCTATACAAATATAAATTCAATAGACATATTTTAGTTGGTGGTAATTGTGACATTAGCATACTGTTTGTTCAGCTTTGCCTGTAAACAGGCATATTAGCAGCCTTATACTGTCATTAACTTGCTGATAACAGGGTTTATTTAGCATTTTCTGCCTTCCTGTCAGGAAATCATGTTCTTTTGCTGCTCTCTTTATCTTCTGTGAACTCAGTAGGTTATGTGCATGTTAAGACAGCTACTGTTTTAGCAATGCAATGTACCAGGCACAAATTAAAAGTCTATAAACACGTTTTGAACTAGTTCTTTTGCCTTCTGACTATCCCTTTAGTCAACAGAGGAAAGGACCTGGCTCCATTTAAACTGTAACCATGTGAATAAAATTAATATATACCTTTATCCTAAATTTTACATAAGCTAATCATCAAGCTGAATTGGTCTGTGGTTTTGGGCTTTTTTTGGGGGAGGGGGTGGTGGTGTTTGTGTGGTGTTTTTTCTCTCCTTTTTTTTTTTTGTGAGTGTGTATGGTTTTTTAAATTGTCTTCCTTATGTTCTGTAGTGTGCCAGTAAGTCTGTGATGGTAAAATATTTCCAGACGCTTTTAGAAAGGGACAACTTTACAGTGAGGATTTATCAGAAAAATGTAAAGATCTGAGAAGAACGTTGTTGCAGCACTTAGCACTAAATGATTTATGTGTCCTTTTAAATAGGTGTGATGAAGCTGTAGTTAATTTACACATCACACCTTATACATTACAAGTGTTTATGGTATTTTTACTATCCTTATAGACATTTCTATATTGGTAAATGCATAAGATTTCACAAAATGCTGTAGCCTGACCACAAATGTATAGTTCTAAGTTTCATAGGCTCATCTTCATTTATGTCCTTCCGGAAATTGGAGGGATGCTCAACAAGGCACAAGCCATTTGTGGTTTTATCATGTTATCTATAGTAGCACTGATTTGGGGGCAGCTGGTGGTTTGAGCAACTCTATCATCCCAGAGTGCAGATGTCAAACTGAATTTGGTGGGAGAGGCCATTGTTGGCTTCAGGTCAGGTGAAGAGACATCAGTTACTAGAAAAGTAGCAATATTGAAATGTCCCTAGTCAACAAAAAAGTCAATACCACCATTGTAATACATTTGTATTTTATTTGTCATCTTTGAGTAGTTCTGGTTTTGTTTCCAATAGTTAATTCTGCCCATTGGCATGCTGGTTCCTGAAACTAGTGGTAGTGCCTCTGTTACTTCTGCTGCATGTCTTTGTGGTTTAAACCTACTCCTAAAATAAATGGAAATGTTAAAGCATAGACAAGCGATCAATGTTGCCTAATAAAAGTTCTGACTTCCACAATACGCTTCAGAATATCTGTCTGACCCCAGTGCACCTGTCCTTAACTTGTTTTGAGAAATGTTTCAGGGGAAATTGTTAGACTTTAGGTATAATGATTGAGTAATCATTCAAATCAGGCGAATTAAAATACCATTTTAATATAGCCTGTTAACTTTTTTCAAAAACTAGGAACTAACTTGCATTTTATCAGTTTTCTAAAGGTTTAAATAATTTGTGCTAAGCCCAAATTTTGCACTAGTGAAGCTGGATTGCTGATGTTCTACTGGAAAAGATGAATGTAAAACCAAGGGGAAAAAGAACACATTGCTTGCTGCATCAGTTACAAATACCAAATATTCAAAGACCTCTATTACCTTAGGGATTGTCTACAAAGCAAGTATGCTCACTTAAAAATCAAGAATCTGATTCTCAGCTACTTTAAAGCTATTCTGTATCTTCTAAGCTAGCACTCTAGCTCACTCTATAAATATTTGCTAAACTCAGTGCAAATACAATATCATGGAGCTACAAGGTTCTTACACAATTAATACTGTCTAAAGCAACTTGAAGATAAGTAAGATTCATCTCTATGGTTCTTCCTTAAGTCCTTCCACGGAGAGTTGAGTTCTGCTGTCCATTGTATTGATGTAGAAACTGGCCCTGGGTATACTGGGTACCTATGAATAATTTTCAAAAGACAAATCAGAAAAAAATTCGGTATGATTTATATTCAAGTAGAGGGTTAAATCCATTCAAGAAGTTGTTTGTTGCCAATTAATTACCTACCAGTAATTAGAATAATAAATTTGAGCACAGTTGTAAGACTTGGCATTGACTTTCACTGTAGGCCTATCTGGAAGCTGTACTAAATACTATCATTAGTATTGGTAATAAATCTGTCAAAATAGGCGAAAATGGATAAAAAGGCAAAGAAGCCTTGAAAATATAACTTGATTGAGCAGAAGTCTTTACACTTTATAAATATGACCACTGGAATTATTCACATGAATTGATCAGCTCAGACTTCAACATAATGTTAAAAAAGATGGAACTTTTGCACTTAGTGAAACTCAGTGCTAAAATGGAGATGTAGCTCTTTTTCATTACAACATTTGCAATTTAAAAAAAGAAGTGTATGTAAAGAGTTCCAGGCTGGAAGTCTTAAACAAATGATGTAGTTAATTAATTCTTCACTTCTGTATTCATGTAGAACCAACAGGAGTGAGCACAGTCCTTCAGATGTCAATCCATCTTGTCTATCCTAAAGATCTTGTCATTTGTTAAACTACTTGCTAGACGATAAAAGTACCAAAAATGAAGAGAAATGCTGGTAGTGAACTCTGAATATGATATGCCTCTGTTTAGAAGTTTAAAATAGGAGATAAGTCTTTCTGCAGGATGGAATTTGCCCACAGTGTGTGATGTATGCAGAAATGACTGTCCAAGGGAACAAGGTCTGAGCATCTTTAGAAGCAATATACTTTTAACATGCCATTGGTCTGACCCAGTGACACCAAATAATGTTGTCAAAACACGATTTTTAAAAGACACTGTTTTTTTGGCAAGTGCACTAGAATTCAGAGTATTCAAATTGCTAGTTACACAAATTCAGTGGAGTGCTCTTGAAAACTTCATCAAATATTTTACAACCTCAATTAAAATAGAATGACTTTGAAGAAATGCTGGAGACTTTCTCTTGAATTTTTATTTTGCACTGAATTATTTTTATTACTTTTTTTTACATGAAATGCTGCTTTTATAGTGTAGAGTCTAGATAAATTGTTTTTTTGTCAATATGCCATGACATACTAAATTCAGAAATTCTAACTGGTGGGGAGCTATCATCTATATACATCAGGATCTCTGTCAGTTACCCAGTTACTGTTGCTCAATTAAACAGAACTGGGAAAAATCACACCAGTAAGGTCCCTTATGCTTGAACCAATCTTGCATAATGTATTTAATGACCTGAAAAATAGTTGTAATAGCAGGACAACAACACTTCCTGCTAATGCAAAACTGTTCAGGTTAATTTAAAATAATGTGCAAACACAAGAAGTCTCATAATACCGAATCACTGAAATGTAAAATGCCGGAAGAAATTGTATGTTAATGAACATAATGTACCTCATGAGGAGGGGAAGGGAGCTGAAGAACAATGTCTCTCATCATACCTATAGAATAATGAACTCTAAATTATGTATTATCACTCATGAGAGATTCTGAACTCAAAATAAGTAGATTTTTCTGGAAGGTAAAAAAGAAGCAGCTGTCTGGATAACACCTGAGCAAAAGAAAATTAATTTGGGAAATTGCTGGAAAATAGCGACAGTGCAGAAAATGTAATTGCAGTGTAGAAATCTGTAATTTACCTGAATTTTGGATATTGTGTGCATTTCTTGCCATCACATCTTAAGGTATAGGAAGATTGGAAAGACTTTTTGAAAAGGTGGGGAGAGTAAGTGGATGACTGGAAGAATAGAATCACTTCTGTATGGTGACAGATTAAATAGACCCAGTTTCTCTACCTTGGAAACAAGATAACCAAGAGAACGTAAAAAATAAAATGAAATACACAGAGGGTGAATGTGCAACTATCATTTAGGTATCTCTTAGCATACAAGAAATGAAGAGTTTGTATTAATATATCCAGGCAGAAAGTTTAAAACAAACAATAAGAAACACTTTGTTTATATAAAAAATGTGAGACACTGCAACTAGATGTAAAGGATGAAAGTTTAACTGAGTTCTAAAAGGGTTTAATGGCTACTTTTGTTTCATGGATTGTAAGAACATCCTGCTTAGATACAACTTCTGGCTTAGGAAGTTCCTAAACCACTAATTGCCAGAAGATGGCAAGGAGAAGTTGCTCAGCTCTTGCCATGCCTCTTATAATCTTTCCTTATGCATCTCCTAATGGCTGTGTTGGGAGCAGGATAATGGACTAGACACTTTTATTTTTTTTTTTTTGTCTGACCCATTATGGCTGTTTTTATTTTGTAGGCATAGATGGTTTTATTTTTTTTCAGTAATGGGAGACAAAATGGAAATTTTCATCTTGTTTTTGGAGTTCCGTAAATGCTGTCTGGAATATGATTCTTAATAACTAATTAGGAATGATCACACTTTTTGCTTTGCTTAATTTATAAAAAATTAATCTACAAGCTCATCTGTTGAATGCTTAGGAAGATTTTATCTAAATACAGGGAGATGTGTATGAAAATGAATCATTTATATATTTCACATCACTAGTCATGATATATGTGTATTTTAAAGAATAATGTGTCAGAAAAACTGACATAGTGGGAGGAATCTCCTATGGTTATTCTGACTGAAAAGAGGTGCATTGTGTTATTTTTGCCATTGTTGTGTGTTAAAGAATGCTAAGTTTCAATGGCAGAGCAGCCTAAATTCTACAGTTGTATTTCTTTCAATTAGCAGGCACAGATGAAAACAAGGCGAGTTTGTCTTGCTTTCACTTAATTTTGTTTCTTCTTCACCTTTCAACTCTAATTCTTTGGAATCCTTTTATTATCAATCCATTTTCCACTAGAGAAAGAGATAATACTGAAATTTTGCAGTATTTCATGTTGTGTTAAAAAGACTTGTTGGAAATTAAAATGATTTTCAGCTGGTGAAAACTCCGGAAAAAAGATTTTATTCATTGTAGATCAGAAATCTGAAATTCTTGCTGAGTAAAGTGCCCCTTTTGGAAGTGTGTATGCAAATACTACATTTGTTAGTCATGCCTGTGTTTATAAATTCCACAGAAGCTTTTTTAGACCTATAAAAAACAACATCTACTATGCCATGGAGAATTGCAGTGATACTTTGAACTCTTGGCCTCCTGCTTTGCTTTATTACCATGGATGATGTTGCATTTAGAGGGGATATAATGAGCCTAGTGGTGGACAGATATTGATATAGTCTTTTGTTACTATTGCAACCATGGTTAATTTCAACAGCAATCATTGAGAATACTTTCAGCTTTTACACAGAGTTAAGGAAAATTTAAGGAATTTGAATATACATGATGGCTTTTTAACAATAACTTGTCTTTTCCCCTTAGCTCTATGTAACTGCCCCTTAGATTTATATACATATTTATATATATACTAATATCTACTATTGATGCTGAAATTGGGGTTTTTTATATGCATTTATTTACCAGAGGAACTGGTCTCCTGCGAGGATTTGGGAGTGGAAATGTAAACTGAAAATATCTGGGCTTACTGTTAAATCTGGAGGGAAAAAAAAAGGATGTGTGGTTTCCAGAGACAATAGACAGTGCCTGTTCTGTCACTGGTTTGGAAGCAAGGGTCAGATGGGACCCCTTGGCAGAGGTCATGCTCCTTCCTTCGGGAGCTCCCTCCTCCAAAAGGAAACAGGTCCAGCCATAGGTGTGGTAGGAGAGGGTCAAAATAAAAGACTGGGAGCCTGCATTTTGTGAGAGACTGCAGGAGGCAGCAATGGGCCAGGCAGGCTTTAGGGGGAGCAAATTTCCAGAGTGTGAAAGGGATCAGGGTGCTGCCACTAGGGAATTCCCTGAGCTAAATTAAAGAAAGGTAGAAACCATGGTGTGTCTGCAAAGACAAGGTAGGTAAGGATAAATGCAGTTGTGTAAACTTTGCTCTGACCTAGGGTCTTATACCTGATCTTTATATACCGTTAGATACAAGTTAATAACACTAGTCATGTCTAATAAAACCTGACTCTGTGTGTATGGTTGGGGTGAGAAGTTGATATTTTTTTTATTATTAGGATCTAGGCACCTCGCTATAAGAAAAAATTTAGGCAGCTCTACCTCAAGGTTCTGGGGAACTCAGGACAACTCACAAAGGTGAGATCAGAACAGCTCAGTACAGCTGCTCTTGGGTACCACTTTTTATTATCTGGAGGGTGCAAAATAGGCAAACCCATTGCCCCTGTATCAGAATATACTCATCAAGGAGTTTTTCAGCCTCATTGGTTTGCATCGTATTTGCTGCAGAGCAAAATATATGTTTTGGAAGTCAGATGTGCAAATTGTTCAGAAAGCAGTGAGAAATAAGGTGAAAGACAAGGTCAGAAAATAAAATGCAGCTGAGGTTTAAGGGATTATGATAAAGCAGAAACAGATATTGCTGCTGACTGCAGCATTCACTGTCTTGCTTTGGCTGTGTCAGTGTAGGTGGAAGGGCTCTGGAGAGATGCTTTCTCTGTTGTGCGTAACAGACAAAGTATAGAAAAAGCTGACAGCACAGTCCCATACATAACAATCAACCACACCTATAGCTTTGCTCACTTATCATCATATTAAACTCTCAATGTACAAGAAACATTTCCTCCAAAAGTGTAGTCTAAACTTCTGTTTACTTATCTCTAATCTCTACTGATTTTCACAAATGATTTTATAGCAGAGTATGTGGTGTAAGGGTGATTAGAAAATCAAAACCTGTTTGGCATAGAAAACTAAGTATGTTGCTGTGTTACAACAAGCAAATTATTTGCTCAATTAGCTGCCTTTTGTCAATCAATTGCAACCTGGTAAGTGGATGCAACTTTATGGTATTGCTGGTAGTTATTTTAAGGTTGTTTTGTTTTACCTTGTTCTTCCTTCTCTTTCTCTGCCTTCTAGCATGCACTTAATTCAGGTGGACTCCGTTCAGCGATGGATGGAAGATTTGAAGTTGATGACAGACTGTGAATGTATGTGTATTCTCCAGTCCAAGCCAATCAGCATTGAGAAAAATGAACAAAATGAACTTATGCTTTCCTCACAATATAGTACGTGTGATAACTTGCAGCTGCTGTTAAAAAGAGCTTGGATCATAAGCACAGAGCTGACCAGGATTTCTCAAAAGTTGGAGAGAAATAGATGGCAAAGAGTCCACAGCATGACAGTGAGAGTCAACTGCCATGTGCGTTCAATGATAAATGAATACAATACGTTCACCAGGAATTCTTCAGAAGAAATGCACCAGGTAGGATGCCTTACCTGATGTCATGTTTGTCCTGTTTGTTTTTTTGTTTGGGGTTTTTTTTTTTCTTTGTTTCTTTTGTGTGGTGGGGTTTTTTTGTATTTTTTAAATAAGTAAAACTTGCTGTAATCTACAAGAAGTCCTTACACACCAATATTGGTCCCTTGTTTTAGACTTTTTAATCCCTTTTCAGCAATGGAAGCACTCTTAACTCATTTTGGATCCTATAGGCCTGATTCTGAATGTTAATAATGAAAAAATTTTTGGTTTTGAAGACTACTGGACTAAAGAAATTAGATACCCCATCTGTGAGTTCCTTAGCATTTACTATGTAGAAAATACTATTTTTTTATTTTTATTTTTTTTATTTCAGTTTTATCTCTATTTGTTTTATTCAGAAAAGTAGAAAAAGGATGTCTATATAGGAAATATGTTCCTGGAGGGTTTTCACCTAACTATCATAAACAAGCATTATTTATTTAAAAAGCAATTGTGTGTATGGATATTGCTTTGAAACCACTTTGTCTTTCTCTCTCTACAGTTTGAAAAACTTCTATTAGACAAGTGTTCAGAATTTACAGCATTCACAGAAAGGTAATTTAAACTTTCTAGTTCAAATATTCATTTTGTTATGTTGTAGAAATTCTAATGAGAAGTACAAATCCACTAACACCCTCAAATGTTTGAACTAGAGCCCTGCAGCTGTGAAAGGCTTTCTAAATGGTAGCCTTTGGTTGATGAAGTGAGCTGCTTTTATCTAAACTGCATCCTAATGAAAGATGGGATCTGCTGTTGCACAAAGAATCTGGCATAGACACAAAGCTGCATTCAAGTGCATTTTTTTCAGGGCTTTTCAACATCAGTGGAGAATGTCTGGCTCTAATGATATCAGTGACAAAGTTCCCTTGAAGTTCTGTGGAGCCAAGATTTCAGCTGGTGTAAAAACTTATGTTGCAGGACTGTCATACTGCATGTTCCCGTATGCGCATATGCATGTGTTAGTAAATCAAACTGAAATATATACATACTCCTTTAAATTGGAGTTGTAGGTTTACTCAGCTCTGTGCACTCCAAAATGCTGAGACTGGAAAATAAGAATCTCTTTATAATTCTTCTCATGATATTTCCTCTGCCTAACATAAATTATCCTGTTTCCTCCAGCACAGTTCAGTCCTTTTTGATTTACTTTAAACACTGTGCAACTTGTTCTGCTTGGGAGATCATTGGGAGAAAGATGCCATTTAATTAACAGTAAAGAACATTTCTTGAGCTTTACTACTTTTTGCCAAACCCACACAGATCGGACTTTACTTTTATCTACTACAATGAGACACACTGATTTAATGAGAGCTCTGATCTTGTAGTGTTTGCCCCATATCAGACCTCTCCCTCCTTGTCTGTTTGACAAAAAGTTGATATAGGTGGGTGAAAGAAAGGTAAAGCTTAAAAAGGAATCTACTGTGTAGGTGGAGCTACTGACCAAACCGTATCTTCTGTTACAGTGATGTGCCTCAGTGGAGTATGTTTTGACGAATCAAATGAATGCATTTCTGTGAGAAAGTACAAGTTACTTCATTTGAATTGTATAGTTTTCCATTTTTATCTCATTTGGTTACAGCCAAATATCACTGGTTTCAGGACAGTTATACTAACACTGTAAAGCTGCTGTATGTAATCTTTCTGCATAGGAGGCCAAATTTGGCTTTTGAGTATGCTCTTTATATTTAAATGAACTTTACTTATCTGGAAATGCATCCATTTTGGGTCCATATCTTGCTATGTTAAACTATGACAAAGAAGTAAAGAAATGAAAATTTTTGAAAGCATTTCTTCCATCATGAAAAATGGATATATACAGCTGCAGTTGAAATGCAGGTATCATAGAGTGGATGTAACTATTAGCATAGGTGGAAAATAGCAGAATTACACCAGTATAAACACACAGCATAGCATCTGTGGCAAAATTTGGCCTGCAGTCTGTGAAATAAGTTGTGATCCCAAACTTACTCATTCATGTCCACTGTTGTCTTTGATATACTTGCTATTTGTAGACAAAGCTTTGATTGAAGTCTGGTATAATAGCACAAAGACAGTGTCCTCATGAACAGTTGAATTCTCATTATATCCTGATAACACAGAGCTCAGCTTGATAAAACGATAGTTGTCTGTCTGCATCTTTTTGCCTTCATCAGTTTCCTTTCTCTTTCATTTCAGGTGCATACAAACTGAAGATGAACAGATACTGAAGTCCATCAAGTCTTGTATTAATGAAACGCTCACTACTGTTGCTCAGTATTTTGGCCAGTTGATAGAGCTGGTTTTAACACATGAGGCACAGGTTAGCTTTTAGTTAAAAAAAAAATAAAATAAAATATTGTTGCATCTTTGCATCTTGAGAAGAAAGCATCCGTTAAGACCAGGATCAGAATTATAACTCCCAATTTTCAGCAAACTTATCAGTAATACAAATATCTTGCAAAGAGATTTAGGTGTTTGTATTCTCAGATTCTCCAATAACCTCAAATCCCAAACAAAATGATCTTGTGACTCACTGTTGCTTACTTTTCCTGATGCGTTGCCTTCAATGCAAGGCATCTAATTTCTGGACAATGTCTTGTTAATAAGAACTTTGGACATTTTCTCTTCTTTCCATACAAACGCTACTTTTATAGAAACCTCGAAAAAATTATCTCCTCCTCTCACTGATTCTCATTAAAAGCTTAACTTCTGGGTAGATGTACACATAGCAAGTATCCTTTCACAGCACGCATTTTAAATAGTGCATGCCTTATATCATTACTTCCTAGAGCCTAAGTGTTGTGTACAGGTTTTGTGTGTAACCTTCTAGAAACAGTGCTGTATCCTTACAGTAATGGTGTAGAGTTTCTGGTGGTGATATAAGTACGTAAATGTGCTGAGTAATTAGTCTGAGACTACAAATGCACGAAATGCTGTCCATTTGACCATTCTTGAAACAGTAGTAACTTGCAAGTCTAACCAATCTACAGTCTTACACTGGTTTCTCTCTTGAGATCTCATTAGAAACCCCTTTGCACCCTCTAATCTTCCTCAAATAAGTAATTATGCTTAATTAATTTCTCCATATTTTAGAGCTGATGTTATGCTGAAATTTTATGTTGTCCTGGTAGAAAAAGAGGAAATAGGAGTCTTAGTGAAGAGGAAATAGTTAAATAATATTCACTGTGATGCTAAACTAAAGCTAATGCATACTACTGCTTAAATTCTAACATACCTTGATGTATTAAGATACCAAAATGTTGTGGTTCTTTAAAACACCCCTTGTAATTTAAAAAGGTTATTACTAAAAGGTGAGAACCTCCAGCATGCACTCGCAGAATTACAGTCAAACTAACAAGCTACTTGCTAATGCTCTTGGTTAGGATTTATGAGAGCTACATGAAATGCCACATGTGAGTTGAAGTGTATATATAATTTTGCATATTCCATATCAGTGATTAGGTTGTGGTTGTTTTGATGCTTAGTTGTCTTAATTTGAAAAGCAGTTCTTGCTAATATTTCTATCTTTGCTCACTTTGGCACCTACTGGTACACATGAAATTACTCTGCATCATCTCGTGTATGTTTGTGGCAGAAGGCTTAAATTACAGGTCATTAATGAAAACATTTTGAAAAACAGTTTTCTGAGCCATTCAGTCAGGCTGCATGCCCACATGCCATCAAGCATGTGCCGGGGGCTAGTTTGCTGCTCTGGAACAGACTAGGTGCCTGCATGAGAGGCCAGAACTCTCAGCTTAAATTTTGTACTCAAGAGCTTTTTTTTCCTTAATCAGTGTGTCAGGATTTTATTCAGGAAAGGTCCATATCAACACATGGTTTGGTAAATTATGTCTTTTATGGAACGTTTTTCTAATGCTAAAGTTGGAAGAATATAGTCTATAAAAGAGGAAGTAATTGAATTTTATATAAATAACAGTGTAAAATGTGGGACACTTCCTTGCACTTCTTTCAAAATTGTATTAAACATAAAAATATTTACCTTCTTTCTCCTAGTAAATATTATAAATTCTTCCTCTAATGATTGTATGTACTCTCAGAAAAATCCAATAAGCTTCATATTCTTGACAGCTGTGCTTTTCTGCGAAGTTGCAATGGCACAGATACAAGAGCAAGATAACTACTTACACATATAAAAAGATTTAACATGTTTCATACATTGGAAAATAAACTATATTCCTCTAAGATTTCCCTGTATTTGCCAACGATATTTTCTGTGTAGAGTGAGAATAGTGATGAACCCAGAGCCTTAGAAAGTAGTGTTAGAAAGAATATAGCAATAATCCTTATAAATAAGGTGGAATTCTTGTGTCGCCTTGTGATACCAGCTTCTACACTAAGAGAATCCGTTCCCTTCTGAAAATTTTAATTCAATCTTAGGACATACCCAGTAATAACTTACTTAAGTAGCTGAGGAGCTCTTTATTATATGTTCTCACACACACCCCTGTTTTCTTACTCTATTCATATTTATTTTTAAATATCAGTATTCTTGGTTACATCTATTCAAATGCA
This sequence comes from Nestor notabilis, assembly GCF_000696875.1. Lineage (NCBI taxonomy): Eukaryota > Metazoa > Chordata > Aves > Psittaciformes > Psittacidae > Nestor > Nestor notabilis. Next base: position 100,038 of record NW_009916051.1, read on the forward strand.
ATGCTAAAATGCATTACAGTGTTATCAGTCTAACTCCTGCCCATGGGGTTTGTTTTTTTGCCTTTTTCCTTTCTCTGGGTGAGAAGCAAGGTGATACAGATTAAGTGAACTAGACTTTCTGCTGTATCTTACCTTTAAATATAACACTAATTGTTTTCATCAGAAGTCATGTTTATTACCTTCTGTCACACAGAACCTACTGAGACAAATAGAATTGGCAGACAGTATGTGCATCACCGAGTCGGCGATTAGTAGTTTATTCAGCCTTACCCAAGAAGGTGCTCATCTGTGCCGTATCATAGCTAAGGTAAGGAGATATATGGACTAATCAAAAGTAAACTAATAATACAAGTGAGTTATTCTACTTAACACAGTAGTGGTTGTGAGTTTTGTAATTTACAGTACAAGATGGAATTATGTATTCCAGGAGACAATCCAGGTAAAAGATCAAAATTTACCCTGAGAAACTGTTTGGATTCTTTTTCTCCCTTTGCTGCTTTTGCAAACTCTACTCTGAGGAGTATATTACCATAATTATCCTATTAGATTAAAACAACAAAAGGGCTGCAACTCCCAAATCTTTAATAAAGCTCAATGCCTGTGTAAGCAACTGCAGCAGGATGGTAAGCTTCTACATGCTTCTGGACATTGAGTCAACTGTGGTTGCCTTTGTGCCACCTGAGGTATTACCGCACCTTTCAGCATCTTTGGTTATTTTTTTGTCTTCCTGACAGTACTTTTTAAATACCAGGCATGTAAGTGGAGAGAAATTGGCCATGCATATGGCTGACTACACAGAGAAATGGCAAGTCCTCCTCAGCTGTGTGTACAGAGGAGGTTAGAGATATTATTAGACATGTACTTTTAGAAATACTTCATATCCATTAGTTTTCTTTTCCAGAGAGGCATCATTACAGTTAATTCCAGCAGTGTGTGTGTTCTCGTTACAGAGTAGTTGATTCTAACTTTTGGTATACATGAATCAGTCATGCCAAGATCAATGATACTGGCAATCCCTGCAGTGTTTGCACCTTTGGGGACAGCTGGATATTGAACAAGTGGGAAAGGCAGGGTATTAGGTGAGATCAAGTACAGGATAATCACTACTGCAGTGTATATAGAAAGAAGAAAACCTCCTTTCCCAAACTTGTGGAATAGTGTGGCAATCCCTTGTCCTGCTCAGAGATGAGCTTGAACAGTTGCATTTAATTAGTTTTACTTCTGATCTGCCTTTAGATGAATATTTGCACTGTAAAAGGTACCGCTCTGTTCTGAAGGCTGTGAATGAGGTAGATTCAGAATGAGAACGACAACATGAGAGGTTTAATTTTTTCTAAATCGGTATTTGAGCTCCACTCAGTGGTATTTGAAAACAATGTTAAAACGTGCAGAACTAACAAATTGAGGAAAATTGGTTTGTGCTTTTTATCATTGCATAAATTCTGTAACAGTTTCATTTAGCAGAAATAAGGTCTGACCTTCCATAAATCACTAAATTACTTTACTACTAAAACCTGGATGTGTGGCAGATTTACAAGTGATGAAATGCATCCCCTTAAGCAAAGAACCCTAAGTGATGTTTGGTTGCCAAATTACAGTGGTGATTGCACCACCTGTCCTCTGTCTGTTTCCTCTGTGAAATACGTATGTCCCAACTCATCATCATCTTTCATCTTCTGTATTGCCCGAGTTACCTGCATCAGTGACCAAGGTGGCTGAGGACTTTTAACAGAACAGAATTTTAAATTCAGTCACTAGAGGAACCAGCTATGACAGTGAAAGTACAGGGTGACGGAAGGGGAGAAATCTGGAACTGCCCCACTCATTAAGAGTGTGACAATAGGTTCAAGTTTTGCAAAGATCTCAAAACTTCCCACAGGTACTGAAGTTCCCTTCAGAGCTGTCATTTTATCTTTGGTAAAATCTAGCCAGCGAAGCACAATATTCATTTACAGTAAATGCAAAACTCAATAAATCTGTTCATGTAACCTTGAAGTCCTACAATGATGTCTTCACAATGTGTGATCTTGTGGATCACTGTTGTTAGCTTTTTCCTGTCCCATGTTATAGATCACACAAAAAGCACACAAAAAATCTCAGACATGCAAACAAAGAATCATGATAATATTGTAAAGCTACAGTATTGTAGGAACTGGTTTCTCACTTTACATTTTGGTAAGGGCCTCAGTATTCTCTCTCCCCTACTGTCCTTCTCCGTCAATATCTTAACAAAATTTAAAAAGGCTTTAAAATGCTTCCCCTATGCTGAAGTGTAATCTATAATTTTATTCCACCTAGGGATATTCTCTTTTTTCCATATTTGTTTTTTTCATGTGAAAAAGTCATGTTGCTGACTCACCCTGGCAGCCAGCTAGTAGTTCTCACCAGCTGTCAGAACTATGAAGACACAAATGAGTAGTAGCAATGGTGAGATAAGAAATGAACGGAGAAAGCCTAGATACTAATAGAAAGGGTGAATTCTGAGCTAATAGAATAACCAATGTGGAGCTGTGAGTTTTGAACCCAAATCTGTAGTGTTTGTCTACAAGCAACTAACTACATTGGTGGCAGCATAATGAAAACTCCACCAGTTTAGATAATTTTAAAAGCAAAAAGAGAAAATGAGAAAAGAAAGAACCAAGTAGAGCATTTGTTACAACTACTGGGGAAAAGTTTTAGGTTTCTGTCTGCAGTTCAGTTTCCTACCCTTGGAACCAAATACAGCTAAAATCCTTCTCTGTTAAGTCTTATGACACATACTTAGGCATCAAACAATGTGAATAAATTGCTGTATTATTTTCTCAGGTAGCATTTTAGGGATTTATTCACACAAGTTTTTTTTATTACATTGCATCTATTAGGTTTTGATCCTAGGATCTTTCATATTAAACATTTAGAAGTTAGTCTTGGTCATTAAAACCCTACCTTCATGTTCTGAGAGCATAAGGAGAAGTTAAAAAACAGAAATCCTAAATTTTTAGCAGACTTGAGCAGTTGTTGAAAATTAGCATTACTTATGTAGACTGGTTCGAAATTGATTTCTCTGTAACAACCACAAGAGACAGTAAAAATCAGTTCCAGAGTTACAATAAATAAATGCTGGGACACAGAGTGATAAAGAAAAAAAGTCTTTGTAAAGAAATCTATTTCACAGATGATAATTAGAGTCTAATATTGAACTGGATGCTACAATAATAGCCTCCTAAAAGAGGCAAAAATGAAGATAATGAAGATAGCCATGCCTGCTTATCACACCCTTCTTTGGAGAATGTTTGCCTATTCAAGTTGCATATGGATGTGCAGAAGATCACTTCTAACATATTTTAGCATTCTTTTATGTCACTTCCTTTTCTAAAAAATATTTACTGTGAAGTTTTCTTTGGACATCATCTTTCAAGCTAATTGTAAATATTGACCTCCATCATGAGGAAAGACTTGATGAGAATTCACTCTACTTTGAATCATTTCAGACTTAAACTGCAAAATATTATGGTTTAGAGTTGGATGCCTTTTCTTCCACCTCTCTTTCAGATACTGCTTCACAGAGTATGCAGAGCCTGCCCCAGATGGAACTTGAATTACAGCAAAAGCTGTAAATCTGTCGTTTGGTCAAAACCTGGAAATGCCAAAAATTCTGCAAAAGATAAAAAAAAAGCATGCTTAGATGTCTTGAGTGCTTTTGGAAAGGAGCAAGTTAATCTCCAAACCTCAGTGCTCTTATGTTTCTTTGATTGCTACTGTTTACCCGTTTGACCAATTTGTGTAGCCCTGTCAGAAGGAATAGTTTTGTCATCATTGCAGAAAATACAGGGGACAAATCATGAAAAAGGTGAATAAGTCCTGAGAAATGCAAGAGATCCCAGTGAGGGGAGTGCTTTTGACAAGGCATAGAATCAGACTTGGTATTTTCTGCATATTCCATATTTCACTTAGCTCTCTAGGTTCTTTGCTCACGATCGGTATTTTACAGCTTGGTAGTGGCACATAGGGCACAAAATAGTTTAGATCTTCTCCTGACAAACTCGCTAATAAATCACTTCCTGCCCATCAGAGGCAAAAGCAGGGAATCATTTGTCATAGGGAAAGCTTGAGGCAAATGTGCCAACATCACTTGAGCTTTACTAGTGTTGTCCATGAACTTCTGTTTATTATGACCAAAGCGGAGTATTGGATAATCTCTGATTCCATTGATCTGTGGGTACTTTCAAACTGAGAATAAATAAATAAAATCTCCAGTTACCTTAGGTTTGGGGACAACACTATAATAGCTGATTTTCTGTATTTTTCATAGATAATTTAATTACTGCTTGGGTGAAACATCAATATTCTTTTGTGGAAGAAAAAAACAAAAATCCTTTTGTTAGTGTACTTCCATTTTTATTTTAAAGGCTGAGAAATGTCTTTCTGTGGTAGGCTATATATAACAGTATAGAGATACACGTGCACTTCTTACAATTCCAGAAATAAATTCTACTTTGAGCAAACCTCAGTAAGCCTACTGCTTTCACTAATGTCACGGAAATTGCATATACATGTGCAAAGACATAATATAAAAATTCTATCTTAAAAATATATTGAGGTATTAATTTTGTCTAACTTTCTTAAAAATTGGCATAACTTTCTGTTAAACAGAAAACTGTGCTTGCTCTATTATTCTCCACTGTATTCTGGCACAAAAATGTAGCAGAATTCTGAAAAGCGAGCAGAGTCTAAATTGGAGTCCAGAAGTTTTATATTAGTATGTCCTGTTGAGTTTTCAAATAACACAAATGGCTGAGGAGAAAAAGATTATTTCTGTGAATCTGAAAAATATTTTTATAGAAGCTACTGAAACAGGCTTAAAAAGAAGGGTATATATTACACTTGCTCCATGATTTCAACTTTTTAATTTACTACAGTCAGCCTAATACTTTAGTCTGAGATCTTTCATCTATCAATTTTTTAAATTCTTTCCTTTTCATTATGTCTGCTTTAACATAATACAAGGCATCTGTAGTCTACCTCATGGCCTAACATTCTGAAATGCAGAACAATAAAAAACCCAACCAAACACCACATGAAGTGCTTATATTCTCTGTATGTAATGATATCTTTCCATTTATTATGAACTTTGCTAACATACATGTTTACAACCTGTATTGGAAATGATTAAGGATAGCTACTTTATGGATGTATGTACACTCAAGTCTTTGTCATGATTGTCATATTTAAAGAAAAAAGTTTAGGAATGCAAATATTATGTATTAGTGGGTGAAGATATAGACTGTAACTGTATAACACTGTATAGGAACACCTATTTGGACCTTCTTTTCAGTGGCTCTTCAACCATATGATCTTCTGTTTCGTATTTTATCATTAAGTATATATTGTATGCAGTTCAGAAATGTAGTGGAATGGGAAATACATGCTAACAAAAATCTGGTTTAAACTAATAGCATATGGTTGTGCTATCACTTAAGTGTCATTTCAATTGCTGCCCATTAATAATTCTTTGTAATTTTTGCATGAATGGCAAGTTTAATTTAAACTGTGCTTGTAATTGGTAAAAGTCAATCGCTTAAGCACACCTCCCACTGAGGCTATATTACTTTTTCATTGCTTAGTGTATAAGCATTAATCAATTTGAGTTCTCTGTGTGAGCTTAACATCCTCTTTGTTGGTGCTGTAATGATAGCTAATTTGGATAAATTACTAAAGGAATCTGCTCCCTGTCCCAATCTTGTTTTGATACTGGAGAAATGTTCAGTGCTGCTTTTATGATTTTTTTTTGTTTACTTGTTTTTTTGGTTTTTTGTTTTTTCCCTGCAGGAAGGAGGTGTAGTTGCTCTCTTTAAGATTTGTCGCCAGGATTGTTTCAGGTGTCTTTATCCCCAGACATTGAGAACATTGGCATCCATTTGCTGTGTAGAGGAAGGGATGCACCAGCTGGAAAAGGTAGGCACTTTGGAATTCTTTGTTGACTGCATCATAAAACAGAGAAGTCCTGTCTTCAATCTCTTCTAGGAATTGATAGCTAGGTGGTGTTTGGTACTGTGTTCTACACTCCGCTCAGTTTTTCTGTGCTGAACACATCTTTGGTCTTTACAAAATTAGTCGCAGCAATGACATTATCCTAATCAGTTGCTTGCACAAATAAGCTTTCTAAGTGGGGATAATCTTCACAAAACAGGTAAACATGTTAGTGACTGTGCCAAAGTGTATTTTTCTGGTGGTTGGTTTGTTTTTTTTTTTTTAAAGAAACGCCAATGTTTTAAACAAACCTTAAAAGACAGAAAGCTTTATACCTCTTTAAATCCTTTCCTGATGCTTGGGTAGGGTACCTACGTGTGCAATTGCAGTGCCTTGTGAGAGGTGTAATTGCACAGAAAGAGCTGGCATGGCTATAGCAGTTAGCCAATAGAAAAATGTCTGCTAATTAACAGCAAGTCTCAGAAAAGCTAATTTTAACTGGGACAGCAAACATCAAAGTATTATCCAGATAAAATTATATCATCTTCCTAGGCCTTTTTCCTTTCTCACTTTCACCACATACTGCTGTGTTTTGGAAAATGAACACTTCTGGTCACTAAATCATGATTTCATCCTTTGTATTCATAAAACAGTCATCTTCTACAGCTGAATAATGGCCTCTTCAAGTTAATGATAAATGATTTCACTGCCACTTTACATTGAAGTATCTTGTAATTTACTGCCCAGAATTCAAGCAAACCGTGACACAACATCTGCAGCAAAAAGCAAGTCTCTGAGCTTACAGTAAATGAAGATGACTTAATTTTTTTTTTTTTTTGACATAATGCTGCTTCAGACTGACACCAGAATCAGTCTAAAAGGATCTTTCATTATGTCCATTATAATAGTGGAATTAATAGTTAGAAAAGGAAAAGATTGATTCAACTCACCTGGTCCAATTCCTGGCAGCATCAACATGCATCTAATATGGCCCATATCAAAGCTGACAAAATAGGAGTTGTAGAAAAAGTGATAACTGTCAAGCTCATATGTAATTGATTTACTTTAATGTTGGTCACAAGTGAAATTGCTCAAGGTAAACTTTGTCACAATCAGGATTGGAGTAGGGTTTAAAGGATTTTTAGCTGAAATCCCTACCACTCCTTTCAGTAGTTCAGTTCAGCTGGACCTTCAATTCTTCAATCACGTCTTGGCAAAACCTAAGTCTGCAACATGAGGAGTGGGATGTTAATCCTACTCACCTGAACAGCACAGACAAGTTCGATGTGAGTATTTGGTTATTACTTTGCCAACCTCTTTGCCTAAAATTGTGTTGCTGCATATGTTCCATGGGTCCAGTACATGCCTGGGTTTCTGGTGGAAGAGAATGGGATATTTCGTATATCAAAAGAAACCAGTTTTCCCTGCAAGGAGGTTAATGTCCCTCTAAATGCTAAAAGTTAAACAAAACAGTTCAGTATAATGCTATGTCATCTCTAAATAATTTTTCAGCTGGTGACACCCCAGGTTTGCCAGTTTATAGAGATGAAGAAGGATAGTGAACAAGAAAGTTTTACTATTCTCTGTACTCTTTTCACTCTTCTTGTACATCTATTTAGAAGCAACAAGATATTCTGACCACAGGGAAACTACGGAAAGTATATGGAACAGACAATCAGTATTTTGATGTCATAAGTACTATTTTTTTAAATTTTTTTATATTGTCATTTTTAAATAAGAACAATTTTTCCCTTTCAAAATTTGAAGGACTTCTGCAAAGAACAAAATAGCGGGTTAACAATATTAACATTCCTATCATTACAAAAAGTGCCATAGAACTTCTTGTCTGGCAGAAAGGGCAGCTTCTGTTATCCAACTAAGTCCTGGGTGGTGGTGAAGCATTTAATTTGCTCTAATGTGAATATCATTATGCCACCTAGTGCATTAAAACATCAGTGCAATTTGAACTTGATGTTTTATGACAGAAATAAAGCTTGGCCTCCAAACAATTCAGATTAGGCAATCCAAGATTAAAAAAAAAAAAAAAAAAAAAAAAAAACACCCCCCCCCCCCCCCGCCATTTTTCAATTAGATTTCACAACCATTAGTGTTTAAAAGACCACTTAAAAGAAAGCAGCAAGAGCTCTTCTTTCTGATAGAACATTTGTCTGGGAGGTAAAGTAAAAGGGGGTGAAACACTTTCTACAGTAATTGCAGTGCTTTATTACTAAAGATGTCAGGAATATTGTTATTTGTCCAATGGTCTTTGATCTTGCTAATTCAGTAGCAATGCAAGAAGGTAACAAGAACATCTATGTTAATGAAGATGGTTATTTAGAAAGCAAACAAGGAAGCCAGTAAATCACAAGAGACAATCCAAGTAGAGAGTACTTTAACATTTTTCTTGGGTTTGTAAGGCTGTTGAACATTAGACTTTCTTTATAATTAGTGCAAATTTAATGCGACTGATGTTATACTGAGCTTAAACCATTTGTTCTGGTGAATTTTTTGGATTGCAACGTGGAGATCCGTTCTCATTTATTATGAAGGAAATAAAAATTGAGTGCTTATTTCTAAAGATGTAAAAAATTGCCTATTTTAAGCAAAAATATTATTGTCAATATTTTAAAAAATAATTCTTGTTTTTCCCAGCCACACATCTTTAAATACGTACCTGCACTACTCCCTTCCCAGCACACTTGAAAATAGCCGTTGTTACTTTTTCAGCAGCAATCTGATCTTTCCTGTAATTACAATGACCAAGTAGTTGTTGCAATGACTAGCTTTTACTCTTTTAGGTGAACCTAGTTGGCTGTGTATACAATAACACAAAATCCATTGGTTAAAATGCCAGTTTTAGAATAGTTGTTACTTCACTTGCAAGTGCTTTACTGGCTCTTGAAAAGAGCCAGCAAACTGTAGTTCTTCTTGTACACTGAACTGCAGAGCTCCAGGAACTCAGCAGTAACAAATTATGCAACTAAAGTAAAAAGAAAGTGAAGAAACAGGTTTATTTCGTGACTGAGGTCTGTGTGTAAATAAATGTTGTGCTACATAAGCTGTGCTCCACAAGTGGTAATTTTGGTGCTTCAAGCTGCTTACAGATGGCTAGTAGTTTGGTACATTTTAAGTTCATAATCGACTGTGACACCTGCAGGTTCGAAATAATTTTTTGGCTGCCTGACCAGTCCCACTTCAGAATTTTCCTCCTTTGTATTATTACTGTAGCTGCCCATCCTTGGTCCCAAGAGAGCTTTATCTGTGTCTTGTGGCACTTGAGCATGTAAAGTTTTTAGGAGAAAGTTCACTGCATCATCAAGGATGGTTATTCTCTGCCTAGGCATTCCAGAGTTTGTGCAGAGGCAACATCATACAGGTAATAGATAATACAGGAAAATAGCCAAGATCACTAAAACCAGAACTGCAAGGAGTTTGGGGGAGCTAGAAAACTCAAGAACAATGTTAGTGCTGCACATGCAGGCCTGTTTTTGTATTCAGGCCTGAAGTTTAGGACAGAAATACAATGTTGTTGTAGGAGACTGTTTCTCAGCATAGACATTTGTTGAGGATTCTATAACAAAGAATATCTGAACCTTCATGAAAACTTAATTCACCTCAACATTTCTCATGTAGGAAGGACTGTTGAAGGCACAGAGCTGGAAGAGGTTAACGTGTATTTCATGAAACTTAAGATGAAAAATAGAATTAAATTTAAAAAAGGGATTTTAATGGTCTGATAATGTACATCCTGCAAATTACATTAGGAATAATTGTACTTCAAATACCACTTTCATTGTAAAGACACTCAATCTAACAGACATTGTCTTAAACATGAAGGAACCTTGGCTGGAAAAGGGGGTTTGTATTTTAATACAATTGTACAACTTTAGCACGTTGTTTGCCTAAAGGAGTTCTTGAGCCCTTTCCCTTCCTGAGGCTGCATTAGGTCCTTGTTTTTCAGAACTCTCTTAACAAAGGGTCTCTTATTACATATGCTGACATTAAAGACTGTGGCAGTTTCTCTGCTACAGGTTAGTTGTTAGTCCATACAATGCTTTTTACTGACTGGTGCTGGAAGTCATGGCTTTCCTATTTTTGCCCTGCACTGAAGCTCAGTTGTGTGATTTTCACTGAAGCAAGCTTCTTGCTGCAATAAAAGAAGTGCAGAATTAGTTCAGAAATAAATAGCAAAGATAGTGCAATGCACTGCATTTTTCACTGTGCATGTGTAACATTATGACATTAAAAACCTGCAACTCAGCTGGGACCTAGATTAAGGCTCAACTGCCACAAAACCATAATGATTTAAACAAAAAGTCATTCTAGCAGCTGCCTAAATATTAATGCTGTGGAGTGTGTGTTTACTTACGTTATTTAAACTACTTCAGAAAGCAAGACACCTGGAATCAACTCATTAAAGAGAAGATATTCTAGAGAGATTGGTGACAGTAGTTGTTACTTTCATTAATAAAACCTTTTTAACAAATGACACAGCTTTTATTGCTGTGCTTTAAGCAAACTTGCCTAGGTAGAGATCAGAAATTGCTTTGAATCCTTCATTTAAGGCATTTTATATCAAATTACTTAATTCCAGGAAAAGTGTCTGGAGATAGGAGGAAGCTGGTTAAAAGCGTACAATATTTGTGGGTGGGAAACTATGAATTTCATGAAGACTTCTTAAACATGAGTGACCTTAAATCCATTGTTCATGGTGAACACAGTCTGATTTTTAACAATCTTTAGCTTATACACAATAATAATTTCTGCATGGCAGAGATACAGTCTGTCAATGATACATCTGAAAAACAAGCTTGTGGTGAGAATTAAGTAGAATGTTTGTTACAGAACCTGCAACTACAACTTATGTGCAGCTTCACTGAGCTCTAACCACTCGGGAGTTTTGTTGCAGATGAAGTGTATGTGTTGCCTTAAATCACAGCTACTAAAATCACTAAAGTTTGTATAGCTGTACTACGACACAGAGGCGAGGATTATGGAGAAGGCTTTGATTATGAGAGCTTGAATGACCTTGTATGAGAGTCACCACATCTAAAATCTGGACACAAAAGTTAGCTAGCGGCCCGTGGATTTCATTGTCATAGCATGTTAATGCTCCACAACAATGAGGGTGTTTATTTTCATAGTACCTGTTATATGATGAAATAACTTCGTACCACAGAAGTTGTTAAGGGGCCCTTATCTCCCACTAAACCAGGTAACATGTAAAGTTATTCATTCCAAGTTTTTTGTGAGTCATGTTCTCAACACTGCTTTATGAGAGGATTGTCCTTCTTGTTTGTTTCTTGAAGTAGTGCTTGTTTACAGGAAAAACGTGAAGCTTCCCAAATGACTGGGAAAAAAATGGAAACTTGCTTTCTGCATGCTTAAAAGCACAGGGCACTGGCTTATGTGCTATAAGAACATGGGAGATGATTTACATGGAAAGAGTTCAAGTGATGTGTTCCTTTTACAGCCCTTTGGCTGGAGAGTCATCTCTGGTTTGTATAATACACCTTTTTCCATCAGAGAACGTTGTTTTGGCTCATCTTCCATGGCCATTTGCAGCCAGTCTTTGAAATCACACTTGTGAAGTTAT
>NW_009916051.1:111613-164494 GCF_000696875.1 Nestor notabilis
GCAGGAATGGATAAAGATACTTCTTTTGTTCTGGATTTTGAGAGGGGAGGGTAACCTTTTAAAGACTAATTCGGGCAACTTTAGACATGCAGTGCAGAACACGCTGAAACTGGTGTCATTGATAGCTAGATCTGGGAACTGTGTCTCACTGTTGTCATTGGGTAATTGTGTAGGTCACAGAAGAATGAAGATGTACAAGGAGACAAGGGAATAGCGTGGGAAGCAACACTTTTAGAATGCTGCTTTTCACATAGCCTTTTTGATAACCAGGCAGATCTATTTCGGTAGCCGTGTTTGTGGTACAATTAGATAATGTGAAGTTCTAGGCTTGCAGCTCTTTAATTTACTGGACACTTCTTCTCAGTAAGGCTGTTTAATTAATTGGCAGTGAAAAATGTGCTGGGTTTGGCAAATTACATTTCTGTCAAAGCCCCTGCAAGATTCATTAAATCATAAAGTGGAGGAACTGCCCTTCCTCAACTTCTGGCTTCATATATATTAGGTGGTGTTTCAAGTTTTGCCTCCTGATTACACTGCTACGTATTAGTAAAAGCAACTTCTTTCAGCACAATCCCAGGCAAGTGTAGCAAGACTTCTTAGGTCATTGCAGAATCTGACCATCATCAGTTGTGACAGGCCACAGTTCTAGGGCAAAATGCTTTCAAAATCATGGAAATATTCATGAAATACCAAAAACCTGTATGAAAACCTGTTTAAAACCCCCAAACAAATAACAAAACCTACCTGACCCCCCTCAAGTTCTCCATTCCTCTCTGCCCCCAGCCTCCACCAGAAAGAAAATAACAGGAAAAATAACCCTAAACCAACAAAGAAACGAAAACCCCCCAATAGACAAGTAAAATAAAATTTAAAAAAAACCAAACCCAAACCCAATGGTGGATAATCTCTGCTATATCATTTGGTCTGGTGAAAATGTTCTGCCAGTTACAAAGCAGATTAAAATTTGTTTGCTTTATGGTAGTACCCATTTTGTCATGCAAAGAGAAAAGCATGGTTTATTTTGATGGACTTAATCAAGAGACATGGAATTGAATAAAGACAGACATGTTAGTGCAGGATTATGGGACACTGTCAGATCAAAGTATACACAAAATGCTTTGGCTGAGGTCACTGCCATTATTCCAATTCTGTTAAATGACTAATTAAATCATAGTGGTTGTGCTGTTGTAGCCCTGATGGTCTAAGGAGATACGTATCAATTGCTGTAATAAAAGATATTACCTCTCCATACAAACCTTGTTTCATTTTAATCATTTTATAGATTTTTAGATAAGAGAGAAAGGAGCCAGCAAGTGTAGCACTAGAGATAAACATTTTGATAACACTAGTAACATAGGACAATATGAGATTTAGCGAAGGAGTTGGTGAATAGCTACCTTTGGAGGACACAGATTCTGCTGTTTATCAGTAGATCCTCATTTAGATATCAGCCCTGGCCCAGACTCTGCAAACTTATACACGTGTACTTAGCTTTAAGCAAGAAAACCACTACCTGTTAAAAATGTCAAAAGAGATGCCTACCTGATCTGTTCATGACAGAATTCAAGCCATAATAAATTTCACAGAATAAATATTCATTTGGTGATCACTGAACATATGCTGTGGAAGAAACTTTCAGTCAGATTAAACAGGTATGAGACCTTTTTGATAAACCTTGTCTTTTCAGCAGAGGTTCAAGAGACAGGCTGTGAGTTGACATACTAAGTCTATCTATAAGTTGCTAACAAAAGCACAAGCTGTCTTCTAACCCAACTTTGAACATTGTAAGTCTTTTGCCTTCAGTTACAGTTCTTTGTCACCCACAGGTTTAGGCTTTGCTTCCCTTTGTCCTGTGCTTAGAGTGGCATATTGCCTAAACATGGATCTGTGATAACATGTCCACATGCAAGATCTCTGTAACAACCAAAGCAGATCTGTTTTATTTGTTCTGTGGGTTTGGGGTTTTTTTTGTTCTGTTTTGGGTTTTCGTTTGTTTGTTTCTTTTGTGAGGGGGGAGTGGTTTGGTTGTTTGGTTTTTGTTTGTTTGGATTTTTTGGGGTGGTTGTAGACTTCTGTTTCAGTAAGACCTGATCAGGAGGAGGCATTGCAGAGACATTCAGATATTATCAGTGATGTGCTGAGAGTAAATCTTGCCACTGCTCTGTCGTATTTTTCATTCATGGTTGCAGAGCAGTGTTCATGCAGAAAGCTGATAGTATTAGGTATACTTTGGCATTTGGTTCCCCTATGTGATGCAGTCACTGTAGGAGAAACAACTTCTCATCTGTCCCTCAGCTCCGTCTTTTTATACACTTCCTTCATTTTAGCTGAGGTGCAGAAGAGAGAGACTCTTCAGTTCGGGGTGGTTTTTTTTTTCTTCTTGTTTTAAAACAATAAGTTTCACTGAAACAGATTTTGAAAGCTGGAAAGGAATGTCCTCAAACTATGCCAGGTTAGTAGGTGTGTGCTTCAATGTACAAGACCAAATTGGAGCAGTGTATGTAGGCTGCCATTCCCTCCAACTTAATTTTGAAAATTTGAGCAGGTGCCAGGTTACCACTCTGCACTTGTTTGGCTCCCATATAATTTACACATGGTTTTTGCAGTCAGTTATGTTGGTATTTTATGCTATCTATTGATTTTATGTTTCGCTAAGTATCTTATTTAAAGCACTCCAAATAGCTCTAGATTTATGTCTCAGAAGTCAGGATGTTAAGAGAATTTTATAAATGAAAAATAATTTGGAAATCACCAGATGATGATTTTTTTGTAATGATTTAAAATATTGCTTAAAGCGATGATAATGATCAGGGCAGCAAATGATCCATGAATGACATCTGAAGGAACAGAAGCCAACACATCAAATGACAGGTGGGTTTTCCCTACCTAATAATAATAATAATAATAATAAATTATCAAGCAAATTTAATTTTAAGATGAAAGAAGAAGCTTACTCAGCTCCTAAACTGAAGGCAGAGATTAATGAGAATCAATTGAAGCATTTAAAAAGAGTGCAGGGAGAGAGCTATTTTGGACCTCAAATATTCCTCTTGATATTCCCTGATAGAGACAGAAAAGAAACTGAAAAGACATGGCCTTACAGAAAGACTTATCAGATGAATGGCTTTCATAATTCTTCTTTTCTTCTCAGAAGGAAACTTGCATTGCATAGCTGCATTTGTATCCATACGTAAACATGCATGCAGAATGTGCTTATGTTATACACATTAAAGAGCGTAGCTGTAGCCACAGGAAAGTGTGAGGAGAGACAGGTGAAAATACTTATTGAGACAGACACGAGATATCTCTCCCCTTGCAAAATCTCTGCTGAAATTAGATACGCTACTCCAACTTGACCCATCCTGCTGCTGACTTCATGACTCAGTATTGCTGATGATTTTTGTGACTCGTTAGAAAAGTCCAAAGAGTTACTGCTCGGTCTCCATCTCTTGTTTGGTTGACCTTCAAGCTTGCCTAAAACCCAACCGATTTCTTTTTTTGCAGGCCGAAAAGCATACCTACATAGATTTGGTTAAACAACAGGGGTTTAAATGTCTTAGGAGCCTGAAAATGCAATACTGGCATTATTTTCCTTTCTAAAGCTTCTACTGCTTTTGTTTTCCTGCCTGAATTAACTATGACACTTGGGAGTTTTCTAGTGCTCTATATGTCTTCTTGTCTATCTATTCTTACTTCTGTAACATTGACTTTCAACATTTTTATACACATTTAATTTTGAAACACAGAATTCTCTCAGATTCACATTACTAAAAACAAAAGGAGAAAATTCTTTCTTCATTCATCTAACTGCAGCTGCAGAATTCCTCACTAATATAAAACTGTAATACAGAAATATTGAATGACCAAACCCCTCAAAAATAAAAAATCATTCTCCTGGTGCCAGGTGATTTAAATTTCTTTAGGATATGCCAGTTGGAAACATATAGCTTATTGATCTGCTGTAGTTTTTTAACTCATCCATAAATGAGGTGATCTCAATCATACCTGAGGATAACGAGATGGAGGCTGCTAGGCAAAGTGACTGGCTTGCTTTGATCTGGTTATGAATATTGGTCATCTGTTGGGGTGACAAGTTGGCGCCTGAGAGCACTGCAGAAAATCGTTTCTCTTTACAAGAAAATCTGTATTCTGAGTTAGCTTCTCAGCTTGACCACTTCCCTCAGCTTATGCTCAACATAGATGTTGGCTCTTTTCCGAAACTACTTTTATAATTCTTATATTCCCATTGGTGTTACTACCCTTACTTGGGTTCAACATGGGGTTAACAAGCCTCTTGCATCACAGGACCTACCAATGTTCACACACACTCAGGCAGTGAGGCTGTAAGAGCCTGCCATGACACAGTATTCAGTGCAGGTGTAAGCTGGAAAACTTTCCTAGCTGCAGGTACTAAGGAACCCTTGCAAATCTGGTCCCAGCAGTGCTCCCAAAATGCACAAGCTCTGGATATTGTTACTGAGAAGGAAACTCACAAATTTGTGTTTTGCATAATCTCATTTAATACATGTACAGTTGCTTGTGGTTTCTGTTTCTTTTTACCCAATGTTTGCTAAAATTATGGCCAAAATACATGATTCAAAACCTCTTTTCTCTTTCTTCCTTTCCAATACCTATCACTGCAACAAAGTGAGAAAATGCATTACAAAACAGGGAGAAAGTTCATTAACAACACTTTTTTATGAAAGCAGCTTTGACCAGTTCTAGCCCTGGCCACTGTTAAACTTCCCACGAGTAGATTTGCTCTGTTTAAGTGAGTTACCAGCAGTTTAATTTTCCCACCCAAACTTCATTACCATAAACACAAAGGTATCTCAGGGTTTTCCTGTTGGTATTGGTATATTCTGACTCTGTTACATGGGCCAAAAGCTAGCTCTTACTGAAGCTGAGTTTTTCTCCAGAGCTGGTTGTAAAAAAGCAATGAAGGAAATAAAACCCAGTGTAAGCTAGTTGATTAATTAGCTGAAACTCAGTCTCCTTTACGTATGATGTGCTTTTGAAGTCAGGACTAGAAGTACTGAATTACTCAGGTAAAGTATCCTGCATGTGCTCCTAACAAAACCAAAGGAAGTTAATTGTATAATTTTTTTTCTTACCTCTCATTTGTATTGAGCTAAGAGCTGCCATGTGGCTCAGCTGAAGCTCAGCTGTGATATGTGTAAGTATCCCTGTATTTCTCAAAAAAAAAGTGAAGGTTAAACAATTATTAATGGCAGGTGATGTTTGTGCATCAGTATAATGGAGTTTTCTGCTTAGGCTGTTTGCAGGAAACCACTTAGATTTGGCACCTTGCCTGATTTATGCTAAAACTTTCATGTTTCATAAAGCATCTTTGAAAACATTTAAAGAGCTGTTGGAAGAACAATTTCATGCGTTTAAGATGATAATCCTGTTTTTGAAAAAAACTAAACCTCTAACAGCATTGCTCATGTATGATCTGTATCTTACTTCTCTTGCCTATCGTTAAGTTCCCAGACAATGGCTCTTTCACTGGCTGTTTCTTCCCTTGCCAGTACTGTCTAGAGCTTTTCCTTTTCAGACGGCTTTCAGTTTATTCATTTGCAGTTCCTGGGAATGGAATAAGCAAGCTTTTGTATGGATCAGGGCATACTGATAGGCAAAATCAGCCTCCATTTTCAGATATGCTTTGCTGCATATTATAGAGTATCAGGCTTTCCTCTCCAGATTGTGCTTTGATAGGTAGATAAAACCTACAGATGAATCAGGGCTGATATAAACCTAAGGTGGAAACAAGCTGGGTGGTTAGTGCTATTTAATTTGGAAGTAATCTGGAGTCCTGAAGATTGTCTTTCGGGCCTTGTGCACAGCTGGTTTTGTTTAATTCCACTAGCTTGTAGACTTCAAGTAAAAGTTTGATCTCACAAGGAACTTCACCTGAGATAATGTTTTGCAGAAGGAATCCCTATGGGACTATCAGATGGAATTAAGACAGTAGGAGTCTTTCAGGAAAGCCTTTCCAGTTTTTATAAGAGCTCATCTTTGTCACTTTGCTCTCACAATGAAGATGCATGAAAAGTTCCCCAATAAGTTGGCTTCACCAAGGGCAAGTCTTCACCAAGGTCAAGTCTTGCCTGACCAACCTAATGACCTTCTGTGATGGAGTGACTACTTCAGTATCCAATTCAGGCTTTGGATTAGGCCTGAAATAGAAATAAATGGGTGAAAATGTCATCATGAAGAAATCTCCACATAAATCAAGCTGTTTAGGAGAGAAAAAAATGGTATGGGAAGAGTTCTTACCGATATCTTCTTATACATAATGCAAACACATGGAAAGTTCAAATAACTTAGAACCATAACTTAGGTCCCGATTTTTGCCTTCAGGAGGAGCTCTTTCTTCAGTATTAGGAGAGCTGTATCTTAATGGCTTTTGTTCTGCAGTTTCTATGCTAAGCTTCCATGCTCATCTTTGCAGCCGTATCCTCTGACTTGTGCCAAGCACACGGATCAAAACATGCACTGTTACACAGCAGGATGTCAGTTAGCATGTAACAGCTGCATTACTAAGTAATAAACCCATCCTTAAGAAACCTGTTGTGTGTGTTTTTCTTATGTGGTGGCTGCTTGCGTGAATGCTAAGAGGGGCTGTCATCTTCCAGATCCAGGCAGGTGCAAATGAAGAAGAAAAAGAGAAAGGAAGATTATTTTCTGAGAAACAAGTATATCTTTAATGGGCACTGTAAAAATAAATCTAGTCATACTGGCATCATTTATACCATGCTCCTAGCATCAATCTCTGCTACCCTAGTAAAGCATTTGTTTTCAGCATACAGTCCCAGATTCCTGGCATGCACAAAATGTAAAGAAGGAAGCATGCTGGTGTCAGGAATCTTAAATTTGTCATACAGGTATCAATAAATCAGAGATACTCTAACTTCATAGAACAGAAACTGTCTTATTAGTTCTACTAGTCCCTGCACTGCTGTCCTTAGTTTACAACTGAGTGGTCAAGATACCAGCTAAAAGCACTGAAGCACTGCCTCTATTCTATTTCCTCCATCTCCCTCCTATTTATGTGTTTCTGGTTTTGGTGGGTTTTTTTTTGGTTTTTTTCTTTTTTTGTGTAAGGAAATATGCATCTTATCTTGAATTTTCAAAGGAGCCCATTCTGAAAGTGCTGGGTGACAGCCTTGATCCGACAAGAAGATGCAGAGCTAGTTGCTTCTAAGGCTGAAGCTGAAGTCCTGTGCCACCAGAGACTTTACCACATGAAGATGAGCAAATAGAGTCATGCAAGTTCTGCATGTGATGACATCATCACATACATGTGATGAAAACATTTTCTGCTCAGTCTATTACCCACAAATCTTCATCCATATTGAGTAATGCTCCATTTTGCTATGCCTAGCTGAGATAAAATTCATCTAGTCTTCTTTTATTTCTAACTAGTGTCCCTGATTAATGTTTATGAAGTAAAGGAAATAAATGAAATCTAAAAGAATAGGAAAAAAACCCAATCCCTAACATATAAGTAAAATGAGAGTGCAATGCTGAGATTGAAGTCTTCCTGTAGCCTGACCCTTGCTTGTAAGAACTCTGAAGTCAGAACAAGACCGCTGTGGAAAGTATTGGTGGCTGTGAACAGGCAGTTTCTCTAGCCGTTGGTGAGGTAGGAAAGAATATACGTGTTCTAGATTCCTGGAAGTAGGACTGGGAATTTCTCCTACTGAGAAATTTTCAGTTCAGATGTTAGTGGAAAAGACAGGGAATTTCCAGTTTTGTGATAGCACAAATTGATTTATAAACCTAATCTTCTTCCCATCTATGACGTTTGCTTTACGTCCACACACACGTATGTCTAATAGCCACATAACAATTTATAGAGCAGGTAGATAGTTTTTTATCTTGTTATTTTTAACATGATTCAATAAGTAGACATAACAAGAGCAGTTACGTGGGTGATAGTCATTCCTGCAGTTTGCCATGTCTGATGAACAACAGCCTGCATGCTGAGAAGAGAGCAGGGCTGTTAAGATAAAGTGAAATGCTGCCTCTGCCTCAGTCTTATTTTGCAAATGTTTCTATTTCCTGCCCTGGGTGAAATTCTTGAACTTTTTTCCTTAGCCACAAACAAGCACTTGTGAGTTTCTCAGCAATGTGGGACTGGCCAGACTGCAGGGCATTGGGCTTGTCGGTTGCCTTCAGACCTGCACCATGGTTCTGTTTTGCTGCATGGGGCCAGTGATTTAGCTGGTTGTGAGAATACTGTGGGACAGATTAAGATTCAGTTTACTTGCTGTTTGCTTTTGTTGATTTCTCTGATTTGTCATATAGTATCTTTCTTTTTCTTCCTGCTCTATCTTCTTTGCCCTAATTTGCCCCTTTGTACTGCCAGAAAACTGTTCACATGTTCTCCCTTTTTGCCCATCTCTGTGATAATAAAACCACTGTTGGCAGAGTCACATAGCCTCTGTTTGAAGGAAAATTTGTGTCAAAATATAGCAGAATTTTAGGAAAGTAATTTGGATTTCTGCTAGGAGGCGGCTAAAATCCTTTCAGAGATCAATGGCTATAGAAATTTCTGTACTTATCAATGCCAAGTGTCTGTCTACCAGACAATTGCTGAGAGAAGTGAGAAGAAAGGCTGAAAATTCTAAAGGTAGGCTTCATAAACACTGAGATACTGTTTCCCCTGTCTTCAGCAACTGGAAACAACTGTGGTTATGTCAGTTCTGTCAAATGAGTAATATGACAAATGATTCCAGTATGGAAGGATAGCAGCAAATCTCCTTATAATAGTCTTTTGCTTGTACGAATTTTTTGCATTTAGTGTAAGCTTTCAAAATATTCCATTAGATAAGACTGAAATGAAATCTTGATTGTATTTCTTTGTTTGTTTGTTTGTTTATTTATTTCTCAGAGGCCTGGGAAAAGAAAATACAAAGCAAAATCTGAGAGTAGGGATGATGTGAAATAGACAGACTAAAGGTGATTACATGTCTGGCCAGAATTTTCAAAAGTGATTCATAATATTAAATGTCAGTATTTTTGGATTGCATGTTAAGTCACTAGAATGAAAATTGGTATCTAGCAAGTTGTGGATATCCACTGACCTTTAAATGGAAGTTTTATTAATTCTACAAAGCTAATGTTTAATTGCCTTACCTTGGCTGATGTGTTATCAGCGTTACTGCCATCCTTCTGATGCGCACACGCTTTAAGATGACTCACTAAGTGGGTTTTGTTCAGGTCACCTGCGGGTTTGTGGTAAGGTTTCTATTGTTTTGGTAGTTAAGCTGTCACCAAAGCACTTTAGACAGAGACAGATAATCATAGAATTATAGAATAGTTTGTGTTGGAAGGGACTTACCTAGTCCAACCCTCCTGCAGTGATCAGGGACATCTTCTACTGGATCAGGTTCGCATAGCTGTGTGGCTGTTGTCCCTTCAGAGGTTAAAAAAGATAGGTCAAAATAGGAAGTTGATTATCAGTCAGCATGGAGGAATATGGAACTAAAAGGCTTATTCAAGTACAAAATCTGGAAAGAACCTGAGCATTTCTGTATTTGGGCCTCTTTAGCTGTAGTGATCTAAGAGAAATTAAATCCTCCTTGTATTTCTGTCTCTAAAAAGATTATCATATGGCATTTTAAGGCCATAAAAAATGAGCGATAACTCTGAGTGTGGTTTGAAAACTTCATGAGAATGAAATGCAAGTTGAAAGTTGTTTTTGCCAACTTGTTGACTCACGCAGTGTAATCTACGCGTTGCGTTATGCAATAGTGGCACCCAGTGGAGGCTGGAATTACAACAAAGTTTCCGCTGCTGCTGGGTGAGGCTTGCCCAAACCTACCCGGAATTTAGGACTGCCAGCACAGACTCGGGAAGGTAGGTCTATGCGGACAAAAGCTATGCACACCCTAAGCCTTCTGTAAATCAACAACTTTTACCTGTCAGCTGCCCTTTTAAATTGAAAAGTTTAGCCTGAGTTTTTATCTATCCACAACAAACTCTGGATAGTGTGAGGGCCTTTTTCCCACAGGATAGACCCTCTGCTTTAGCTGCACTATTTCCAAAACCTTAAACAACATCTAATGCAAGAGCATTCTAGGGGGTGTAGGAAGAATGCCCTTTACCCCTACTGCCCTGAAAGTACTGCTTGAATAGTGACAGTACCGGGCCCTCAGTGGTATGGTTTAGTGGTGGTCTTGGCACTCCTGAGGTAATGGTTGGACTTGATGGTCTTAAAGGTCTTTTCCAGTCTAGTTGATTCTATGATTCTAAAAGCCTGGAGAGAAAGAGCAGTGCATGTGCATGGGGACAAGGGGGAACAGAAGGTAAGCACAGCTCCTGATTCAGTCAGCATCTGGGCTTAGATGCAATAGTCTGAATAGGCTGTAAGGTGTATGAGAAAGGATTGGGAGCAGGAGGAATGCCAGATGGGTGTCATGTAGGAGGTAAGGAAGTCCCTAGGGAATGTATTTTAATGTTTAAAATTCAGGCAATGCTAACAGCAGCCCCACCAAAAGTAAATGGATATTAATAAGCTCTAAGCAAGTCAACCTCCCTGTAATGTGGCATCCTTGATATTACGACGTGCATGGAATATCAGATTTCTCTAAATAATATGTTATTTACTATGAGGCTGGTCAACATGCTGCTCCAAGGGGAATAAGGCTATATGTCATCTTCTGCTTATTGTTTTCTTTGGAGTCATGTATTACAAATAGTTGTGGTGAACAGGGGTTTGGAACTGACTGACTTGTAATGTCAGAGACAATTGAATGAATTAGAAGAATATTCCTGTGCACCCGGTGTTACTGAGCTCAGATTTCAGTTCCAGGTTGCATGCCTACTCAGTGCTTGATATTATCAGGAAAATGTGTTTAATGATGATGATGATCTGAGTTCCTAGAAAATTTTCATCTTCAACTGGTTTAGCACCCTCTGTCATCCCTCCCTCCCCGACCGCCTGTTTTTTTGTCCGCATTTAACATTTCATTGTAAGCCCTGGATGCTTTGGCATTTTGGCCCTGCTGGAGTTATTTTAGATCTTCAAGTATGTTCAAGTAACTGTTGCTTTGCAGACTGGAAAGAGTTTAAGAAAGGGAGAATGATAAGTTGCACCAGTTTGTTTGTATGCTTTGGAATTGTTTTCATAGGTGCAAAAGTCATTAGGCAGAAGAAGCTGCTTATTAAGTGCATGCTCTGTCACTGTTGCAGTATTTTGTAAGTGATCCCATTAAGTCACCAGGACTTTCTGCTGATTAAGCTACTATTCATTTTAGTATATACTCTCATAATTTCTGGAGAAATGGCTGCTTATTTTAATGACAATAGGTAGCATCATTACAATGCCATTTATTCAAGCATTGTGTGGCTGTAGTTAACTAGATTTTTATTTTCATTTTATAGCACAGGGTGTGAGAGCAAAATTAAATCACTCAGGAGTAAGAAACTGCCTCAAATGTGTGACATGAACTTCTTGGGTGATGGAGCATGGTGTTGCACTACTGTCTAGACTGAGGCAGAAATTCTAACAAAAGAGAAGGCTCTTAGAATAGATTAGTAATTTATTTTGAGCTAGATACGTTATTTCTCCTAAGCTAAATTATTAAAAGGCATAAGACACTTTTTGTCCTCATTAAAGATTGCTTCCATCTCATCCTGTATCCTGGAAGAACTGGGTTACAGGTCACAGGTCTCACCTAGGAAATAGGTGATGGCTTCCTGGGTGAAGCCATACGTCCCCCAACTTCCTGCTTATGTTAGAAGAATTTATTGTGCGTGTTTAAAGGCTGTAACAGATTGCCTTTCCCCTTACTCAGAAGAGGAATTTTGCCCCAGGAAGCTTGCAGTGTTCAAATTACCTAGCCCATGGTACTTCTGTGCTTCTGTGCCAGATTATGTCGAGAAGCACGTGCTACACCTTGACTGCACTGGCTTTGCCATCTAAGTTGTATTGCAAGTGATATTGATGTAACTCTGAGTAAAAAATCGTGTGTGCTATTCCCCTTCAGTTCATCTTCCCCTCAAGCTCCTTTAAACACGAAATAACACACTTGCATCCAATTTTTGCCATAGTTTTATCACTTCCCTGCTGGAAGGATTTCTGTCTTGTATGAACTAGTCAAATTGAAGGACTTGCCACAAAATGTATGAAGAAGGTAAGGCACCTAGGACCTGGGGCATTGGAGAAGGCATAAGGACAGAGAAGATCATTTAATCAGATGACGACTTTCATCCTGAAAAGGGACAGGTAATTGAGACATACTCATGTAATTACAATTGATTTTTCTCACAGGAAAAAAAAGGGACAAAAAGAAAAAAAGACACAAAGTATGGCAATTGCTGAGAGTGGTAATGGAAAAGGAGGTAATTTTAAGTAGAGATGATACTGGCTTTTTTTCTTTATTTTTCCCTCTTAGTTTTTAAAGAAAGCTATGAGTGCTGACTTCTAATCCTAAAAAGCCAGCAGTCAGGGTGAGCCTATACCAGTAAATGACATTTCAGAGTAGCAGGAAAGAGACATAACGTAGAGACAGGAAAGGCTGTAACAATTGAAGACCTTTTAAGTGACATGGATTAAGATTTACAATTGAATTAAGAAAGATCAGTTGTTCAAGCTCATTAAAAGATGAATGATTAGACTTTTTTTAAATGGTTTGTGGCCAGCTGTTCTCAACAGAAATACAATTGCAATTTCCTTTAAAATACTTCAAGCTTTGGAGTGGGTACTGTCTTGCACTTACCTTGGCCATTCATTTTGGTTTGAAGTGACTTCTGTTCTACCTCTGGTTAATGGTGCTCTTCAGTAAGAAATCCAAAGATCTAAGCCATAGGTGTTAGTAAAAGCCCAGCCAATATCTCTGTTGCAGCTGGATAACTAGTCCAAAAGGGCTAACAGTAGACATGACAGAGAGACACCCTCCAGGCTCTGTGCATAAGGAGTGGAAAGCCTTAGCTTTCTGCTATGGCAAGGACCATCTAGAAGGTAGTTTGAATCTAACTTGCTCTAAAGGTACCTACGTTTGCTCAGTGATGTGACTTATGAATCTCCAGATTTCAGTGGGTTTTTGGATCTGAGAAGATGCAAGTGGAAATCAGTAGTTAAGTAGAAGCGAATATGTTGTTTCTAGAGATACCTGGATGCTTTACAAAGCAGTTGAAAAAGTGTTTTAGCAAAAATCTTAAAAAATACCCCCTCTACATTGCTCTGCTGAGTGCTGTTATAAGCATACATGGTCTTTTTGGTATCTGACTGTTAAATGTAAAAGTTGCAGTTTAAAAGTGTCAACCAGTGATTGTAACTTCGAAGAATGTCGTAACAGTGCCAGGAAAGAAAAGCAAGGTGAAAAGTCATTTAAAATGTGTATATGTTCAAGGACAGTATCATGTGGATATGAATGGTAATCTAGCTGTTAGGTACACATCTAGGAAATGTACTGATATTTAATAGATCTCAGAGACTGCAAAATTTCACATTGTAGTAAAAAATTTTGTTCATAGGCTTTCAGAAAGAACTACTCAAAGTTGAGTGAAAGTATTTGATTAGAATACTCCAATGGTGGTGTTGCTATTTTTGCTATTGGCAATATGGAAATTATTTGATGTGGGACAATATGGAAATAAATTAATGTTATTTAATTTGGGTATTAGGGAAAAGCATAGCCATTGACCAAAACGCTATAATGCTATGTATTGTATGTACACACACACACACAAAGTTGCTTCAAGAACTGGAGCAACTGAAAACATTCTATAAATATTGTGAAAGCATATTTATATTTCTATAAAAATTTGAAAAGTCCACTTGTTCAATTTAACAAGGCTATTAAGCAGAATTTTACAGCAGAAATTGTGAACAGAACATCTAGGTGTCTAGGCACTCTGAGAGTATGCATAACTGTAAAGAACGACAGTGAAATTTGGGATAATATGGGATGTGGAACAGTTCTTGTCTCCACTAGGTCTTGATCCTGTGGAAAGACTGTTATTGATGGCTCCTAACTTCACTGGGGAATGGTAAGATTCCAGTTTGTCGTGTGATTAATGTGCCTGAATTGCAAGGCACATTTCACATATGTATTTTTTTTTTTTGTGAAACTAAGCTTGTACATGCTCCTTGTTCATGGAAAGTGAGAGAGACAGTGTTTCTTAGCACACCAGAGACTCAGCCCAAGACAAAGTTTTGAATGATCTTTACCAGACCATCTCTTCTCAATAAGTTATACGAAGAGAGCAAAATAAAACATGTATGAGATAACAGTCTGATCTCCTTGTTGGGAAGCTACTAATCTACAATAAAACAGAATAAAACATGTGGGTTATTTTTAAAAGTTATTTACACACTCTAGATGATCTTAAGGTCCTTTCCAGTGCTAACTATTGTATGATTCTGTGATTATTCTCTTTCCTCCCAGGATCCTTGTTGGCTTTGAATACAGCATAATTCATTTATATTGTCTTGTTTTCATAGCTTAATTTCTTCATCAGACATCAGTCAAAATAAATTTCAAAAGTATGGTGAATCCATCTCTGGTTAAAAAATAGTGGGAGTGATACAACATAGATTGCACTGGCTTTTCCCTAGCAATCACTATCAATGGTTACAATGCTAGCTCAGTCTTGTTGGAAGACTTCCAACATTCTTCTCCCAAAGGTGAGAAGAATGTGACCAGGGCTCTACCTGCTGCTCAGTGAAACTGGACACAGCTGTACTCACAGTACAAAGGTGGCTGAAACAGCTTCTAATCCTAATATAAATAGAAACATGTCCACAGTTATTTCTTCCCTTTGTTCTTTGTCAGCTGTAGAGCTGAAATACTGTAAAAATATTTCTGTTTCACTATTTTATTTACAATTTGAATTAATTTAAAATCATATTCCCAAACAAATGCAATTTATTCTGTTTGCTAGTGCTGTTGAAAAGGGAGAGTGCCCTGCAAACAAGTCTCAGGAGAGAATCCAGTAAGCCACTATTTCATTCTAGTGTCTAGTAAGGCACTGTCCTTCAAAACAGCATTTTTTTTTCTCCCAGACCGATTCTTTGATTTTTAAGAGAATTTGGACTTTTTCTAGAAATTTGGTTTACTTTTATCTAAAGTTATGTTCTTTGGCCACAAATGAAGTTCTGATTTCAGAGTGATATGTTTAGACCTCTGTTTTCTAGCTGTTATGCTTTTATAGTACCTCTTCTAGATAACCTATGACATTATCTCTGCTTCCTTCTGAAACAGAAGAGAATAGGTCCTAATTTTGGGAACCTGCCCTGGAGCCAGGAAAAGCCCTCTACTGAGCTGCAGTGGATCTTGTTTTATTTATGAACTGGCAGGTAGCAGAATAAAGCCTGAGCATGTGAAATTTGTAGCCCAGACTTGGGCTTTACAGATCTGGAGGATTAGGTTGGTTTGGAAAACAGACGAGAGTTTTTACTGCTTATGTGAAGTGAATCTTGAGTGTTATGGAGGAATTCCAATATTTAGTATTTGCTAGTTCTTGGGTTAATTCTGTCAAAACATCTCTTTGAATGAACAAACTAGCTCACAGATTAGGAACAATATTAGAAAAACAGGCAGTAATTGGATGACGGAATCAGAACAGTATTTGGGACTTTCCTAAACAAATGCTTATTTTCACAGATCTATGCAACTTCTTAGCCAAAATATGGTAAGTTGAGGTTTTATCTTTACCATAAACATAATGCTCACACATTTTCCATCTAAAATAACTGGAGAGGATCTGGGCTATCAAAGCTGGAATCTGCTCATAAGGTGAATTCAATTTCAGTGAGTTCTGGCATGACTTTCTCATGAAAGACCAATTTATGAAAATAAGCATGACTTGCAAATATGATTTTGTATGCAGATTGGAACTGCCCTTCTTTCAAAGTATTATGTGGCAGATATCTTGGCTTGCTGAAAAAATAATCTGCATTGAAAGCGTAACCAAATTTATGGTTTTGTTCCTTCTTCAATGCAGCATTCAAACTCTAGCTTAACTTTACATGTTTGTTATCCTAGATAAGGATGCTTATTTATGTTGAGACCTGATAAGGCAGCAAATAATATTGAGTAGAAGAAAACTAAGATTCAGCTTGTAAAAATATTCCATTTCTCTGCCTTTTAGCATTGTCCTTATTTCTTCTAATATAGAACCAATATAACAACTATATTTGACCTAAGAGCATACTGGGAGGTGTTAATGGAGAGAAAAACCTCTGAGATCATTTTTTACCTGATGGCTCATAGTAGTCCTCTGACTGCTCATAAAGATTTAATGCAAACAGCTGATCTTAAACTTGAATTTCTTAGCTTTAAAGCAATTCTGAAATTATTTTATTGGTGCTTCAGTCATAGAAATAAATCAATGTCTGTAGAAGATGCAAGATTTTTCTGTCAGGAGAGGAATCTTAGAACCAAATACCTTGAGTCTGCTGCGGCCAGTAAAGTTCCATCAATTTTCACCAGATGAAAACTGCTGTTTTTTTCTTTTTTGAAATTCTCGTTTGAATGAGAGTAGCAATTTCCTTGTTGTTACTACAACACCAATGGACTCTTACTGAGTTGCTCACTAAAAGTTTTATAGCTGAAGTGCTGTGAGTGTTTTCATTATAAATGGCTATCGTAAAGCTCTGTAACTTGCTTGTAAAAATTCTCTGCCAATAAAAATCTGGCACATACAAAGTTGATTCTGGATATAATTTATTTAAATTAATTTACTAAAATAATTGGACAGCCATTGTGAAATAAAGAATGTAGCAAACAATTATACTAATGCTTGGTGTCTTACAATGCTTTTCTTAAAAGCAACAAGAAGTTTTAGAACAACGTGGGTGAAACTCTGAGACAGTTTTGGCAGTTATGTGAATTTAAACATAAAAATATTTTTCTGAACAAGTTGCTGTATATATTTAATACATTCTATCAGATAAACATCCTACTGTTAATAGTGTTTAATTAGTGTACATGTGATTCAAGTACCATAGAGGTTTTGCATTTCAGACACCGGGTATTTTTTAGGCTAAACCAAGTGATACTGTTGAAATGAGAAATATTTGCAGGAAAATTGTTTGTATAACAATCCATTTCACATTTAAAATAACAACAAACCAGGTGACATCCTGTGTTATCTCCATTGCTCATTCACTCTCTTTACCTTTCTAATGTAACTCTCTATTTTCTGCTGTGGTGTTTCCATTGTCATGTTTTGAGCATAGGGGTAGGGTTATGTTTGTTTCTAACTTCATGTATAATGATCTGTTCTAGAATTTTAATTTGATGAGAGTTGTACGTGAAATTCCAATAATAATTAATGATAAACTCTTTTATTAAAATTTAGCATAATTGTCTTAAGGTTTGAAAGCATTGACTTAAACAGGTCCAGAATTCTAGCAGGAAGATTATCAGAAACTTTTCCTGAGAGAAGAAATACACTATGAAGGGTTAGATTAGGTGGTAATGACTGATTGGCTGTGACCTCCATACTGCTCTTTTTGGATAGAACCACTTTCTCATTATTGTAATAGATGAAAAGGGTCCTCTCAAAATGTGGTGTGCATGGAAATTTTTTCTTTTCCCCTCATGAAGAGGTACACGAATAGACACTTCTTGAAAATAAAATCCATGGTGTCACACTAAAATCTGAACGGTGCAAAGTAATCAAACATGTTGAAAGAACGTTCTTGTTTTTAAATGCCAGGCTCCAGGTGTTCGAGAATATGCCCTCATGCAATGCAATGTCTGTGACATTATTTATTTAAAACTAGATGATCAGAGTATGTTTTTTTCAGTGAGTACCTCTCATTTTCTGGAGTGCCCTGCTACGCATAACCCTGGAGCCCTTGTTTGTTTATAGGAATAGTTGAGGTGGGTTATTTTCTTTTTCTCAGACTGTGATCCCCCAGGGTAAATAAAAATGAGGGTGATGGGAAAACTACTAATGTATGGTCTTTCTCTAATTCAGACTTCAGGACCCAGTATCTTGTTCAGCATTCTTATATAACACATGACAGTTCCTCTAATCTTGTTGCTGAGTCCTCCTTGTGCCCGTGTGGCTTCATTTTAATGAAATTCTGACCCAAAGTATAATATATAAAGTCTTATCCATTATTTAAAAGAAACAAGCATATACTTTCTGTAATTTGTAATGAAGATGATGAGAAAATCCTACAAATAGGAATAGATTCCTGCAACTTAAAACCAAGCCAGTATATTCATCCCTCCAAAATGTAGGGTAAAAGAATCTGAGAAATGTTTGGCTTCTGTCATGTGTCACATAACTTGAAGAACTTAATCTCTAACTTTATCATACATGAACACAAATAGTTCTCCCCTGATTTTATATGCTGCTGAGATTAGAGATAGCACAGTCATTATTGTCATTGTCTTTTTGTTGTGACAGAACAAGAGAAAGAGAATGTTAACAGATGCTGAATATAAAGATCATTGCAAATGTCTTTTTTTCCCAAGCCACTGTACTCATCTGTGCTCAGTCGTTTTCCTTCTGTTTCATTAATGCATCCTGAATCTGTAAAGCCAAGTGTGTTTGAGTGTTAGGATCTATACTACAGATGACTTCTACATAACTGCAAGTGAAATCCTTTGCAGTCTTTTCTGCTTTGTAGCCACTCAGCAGCTGTCCTGTAGACTTGAAGGCATGTGAAGAGATCAGGTAAGTTGAATGTACTCTTGCGTGGTTCGCTATGTTTGTAGAGGGTAGTTTGAAGCAATCTAAGCTGTGATTTATGGGAGTGGAAAATGTGAGCTGATAGGCTAATGGCAGTCCAGTTCCTGGTTTCTTTTATCAACTACAGAAATAATACTTTAAAAGACTGTCTTACCCTTCATATAATTCCTCAAAATTTATTTTTGTCTATCCTTTCTGTAAAATGACTTATTCTCTATTACCTCTTTGACAAGCACTTGTATTTTTTGGCTGCAACAGAGTTAGAGTATCTCCAAGTGCCAAAGAACATGCACTGTGTGGTAACTGGTTGACTGCTTTCCCTAGGTTTAGTACAGAGAAAGTTTACATACTGTTTGTGTTTTCACTCCTAGTCAGGCCAGAATAAGGAACTTGTTATTTCATCTTGCTCTGCAGGTTGTTTCTTCCTGCAGCATGGCTGCAAGGTTGTACTTAAGCATTGCGACATTTAGTGCAGCCTTCAAGCTGATGAA
Source organism: Nestor notabilis (assembly GCF_000696875.1). Classification (NCBI taxonomy): domain Eukaryota; kingdom Metazoa; phylum Chordata; class Aves; order Psittaciformes; family Psittacidae; genus Nestor; species Nestor notabilis. Next base: position 130,771 of record NW_009916051.1, read on the forward strand.
GCAAACTGTTGGGGTTCTTTTTTGTGAGGGGGGAGGTTGGTGGTTTGTTTCTTTTTTTGGGGGGAGGGGGGGCTTTTTTTGAGAAGTTTGAGATTTTTTTCCATGCCATATAGCAGTACTTCTCATATAGATCAGATCATCTTTATGCTGTCCCTTGATGGCTGAACACAAAGCAAAATGAATACCTCTTCATTAGCTTGACCATGTTCTGAAGGAGGGGAGTTTAAAAGGGAAGCTTTAGTCGAAGATACCATGAAAAAAGCCTCCACTCATAGCCAATTTAGATACTCAGCTAAGGTTTTTGCCAGCACTTTTAAAGCTACTGAGTTGGGAACCATTCAACCTTTATCCAGCCCCACACTATTCTGTAGACTATACAGTATGGCTTATAAATCAGGTCCTATGGCCACTGTTGTACAGCAGTAGTTACAAAAATCACTACAGTTTTGTTCATTGGTTGCTGCTGCCGCCATGAAATTGCTGCAGTAGCTTTGATTACTTGGAATGGTATTTGTGGACATTTTAATAGCATCACTCTATTAATATATCATCTCACTTTAAAAATATCTGACCAAATCTTCATCTGGTATAAATCAGTTAAGTTCTCAGTGAAGCTAAGGCAGTTTTTATCTGCAGAGCACTTGGTAGGGCAACTGTTCAAATATGAAAAATCACGTGTGCAAGGTATACTTTTGTCCTTTTCCCTTCCTTTCTTTCAAGATAGAAATTAAACAAGACTTGTAGGCCTTCTACAATTGCAGAATAAGTTACGGAAGCTGACGTAAGATATATACCTCAGCTTTGATGATCAGGGATTCATTTAGCAAGTAGCAAGTCATCAAAATAACAATATATGGATTCTGCTGGATGACATTTTCAGTGGAGTTGCAGATCAGGAATTCATTTAATGAGTAACAAGTCATCAGAATATCAGTATATGGATTCTGCTGGATGACATTTTCAGTGGAGTTGCAGAATAGTGAAGTGACCTCATGGTTTGTGTGATGGTCTGGGGAGTGAAGTAGATTGTGTTCAAAGAATGCTGAGTAGGGGATTCAAACATTTTCTGAATATGATAATTTTTCCTTCCTTCCTTGTCTGTCTCCACCTTCCTTATCCCATAAATTCTAATGTGTTTGGGTTTTTATCTAGCTACACATTTTCTATTTAACGTACTAATGTTCATGTCTTCACCTATACAGTTAAGCTGTCCTAGTTTCAAGTTAGACGTGCTAATACAGGTGTGAAAGGACAAAAAACCCCACAACTCTGATTTGTCAATTCTTGACTGCTTGATGCAGCCTCTGCTTTTGAAATTCTCCTCTACCCTCCTTGGGAGATCAATAAAGAGAATAAAAAAAACCAACCCCAAAACTTTGACAAAGTTTACCAACATGTGGAGATCATCCAACTGTTAGAGTGGGCAAACAGGAATCTTAGAGAAAGTCATAGTATGAGAAAAGGCCTTCAGCAGCTTTTCACACAAATGAAGACAGGCATTAGGCATTGTTAAAAGGGCAATGGGTCTTGGTTCCCAGCATGGCATGGAAAGCCTGCCTTGAACCTTCTTGTGGAAAGCAGAGAGTTAAGACTGGTGTGTGTAATATTTCAAATCATGAAGTAATTTATGCAATCCATTCAAGTTCAGTATTGGTAGCTTTAAGAGATGCCTAAGAACAGGTATCCTGAAGAAAGTAGATGGCTGGCCCAGATCTCATTCATTCCTGTTGCAGAGAAAAGAAATTATTTCCTTTCAGAAGACTTGATCTATGCAGTAAAGTACTCGTGCATTTGTCACTTGGATTAAGTTTCTATAACAGGGCTCATAAGGATGTAAATTCCTGGCATTTTTCCAGTTATCAATATTGAAATATTAGTGATCGAGCATTTACTGAACACCATTCCTCAAATGCAGGGTCTCCACAGCATCTTGTTGCATTCATGGAATTCATTTGTTTGCATTATCTGGCTAACTGGTTCTTTTGTATTGCCAAGGTGATGAACAGATTTGACATTTAGCTGATTACTTCACCAAAATTAAACAGAAAACAGGGCAGCCATCCAAAGTTCCTTTCAGTGTGAAAGCTAATTATAAAAATGCTTTGAGCAGCAATTTCTTTTTGGATGTTAAAGTGCTTTTATTAGATTGTTCCCCTGTCATTTTAAAATTTATTGCTAGACACTTATAAATGGGGTTGCCTGCTGAAGTAGAATTATTTTATTTTCTATATTTAAGATGGGAGACAAAAGTGTATAGAGCAAATCTGAGGCTGAATTTGATAGTATTTAACATGATTCTGAATAGAAATAAAAATAACTAGTGCTGGCTTTTGTGAATAAAAAATATGTATTTTATCTTTCTGCTGAATAAAAGCATATATCCACTTCTACTTAAAATTCAACAACTCACAATTTAAAAAAAAAATAATTAGCAAATAAAAAAACCCCAAATAGGTGATTTAAAAGTTGAGTATAGCCCTGTATTGTTAGAAACTTATAGTGTAGATACAAACAATCAGTGGTGATGGAAAAATCTAACCGTGTGCTTGTACCTGTCTTTCATAAGACATTACTTGTTCTGAAATAGCATAAAATTACACTAAAATAGTTTTGTTAAGGTCATGGAATGAGATATGACCAAATGAATTTTAGCCTGTAAACTTTGAGATGAAGAATGCTGTATCCTGTTGCCAGCTCTTAGAAGAAGTTTCTAGTGAAGTATTTTTTGAATATCCTGGAATATATTTAACTTTTCATACTGACTGTTGTTATTAGCATCCTTTGGACCCCACACAAGGTGTGATCTGGGGAGGTTTCAAGGTGACAAAGTTGGAGGTTTTTGCATATGATAGTCTAGCACACTCTGGCTACTAAATCATCGTGTGAGGACATACGTTAATTCTTGACACCAAGATCTATTAATATACCTTGAAGCCAAGTGAATTATGTGAATCTGCTGTTCCAAGCTGCAGAATTCTGCCATAACTAGGAGGAAATATTTTTCTGTAGGTAGATTAATGTTGAAAGCTTGTCAAGAAAAAGTTTAATGTTGAAAATTTATTCCTCTTCCTCTTGCCAGTACTTGAGCTTCTACACTAAATCCCATTTGTAATCTGAGGAAAAATACAGATATAATTTCTTTTGTATTTATCTACGTTATTAGGGTTCCAATGATATAGTCTATTGCCTATTAAAAAGTGCATCCCAATGAATGATCTTCAAGAGGTTAATTTTTGCTCCCATCAATCTGAGAGCTTTTCTTGTAAAATACAGTAACTGTCAGTACTTATCAAATAATTTAATCCATTCACACTGTAGGATAATTAATTAAGGTAACTCAACATTCTGTATTAATAAATAACAAAATCGTGAATAAGAGATTTGCTAAATACCCTTTCTGGAGATAATGGGTGGGATTTAACCTGCATGTTTAGAGGAAGGTTTGAATAGAAAGAGAATGCAGACTGAACAACAGACTTAAGAAATACTCTTGGTTAATGTACAATGCAAATATGGGTTTGTTTTCACTTGACAGATAAAGTATATTTCAGTGCTAAGCCTTCATAGCTCTTCTTTGTATCTGTAGTGTCCAAGCAACAATTGACCCCACACTTTTTCAGAACTTCAAATAAATAAATAAAGTCAGTCCAGGTTTTAAAACAGTTACTCAGTGAAGATTTTGAAACCTCTGATCATTTGTAAACTGTCCCTATAGTTACATTAGTTTTATTCATATAAAGACTTTAATTAGTGAATTTATGGGAATTTGACAAAACACATTCATAATTAATTACATAAAACTTCATATTCTGTCTCCTCTAAGCACATCCACCTACCTGCTTGACAACGTGATGAATCATTCAGGGATATGTCAAACAAGGGCAGAATCACAGTCCTGTTAATTTGAAAGTTTACAGATTATGTCCTTGTCTACAGAGAAACTTCCTTTGCTGGGTTTGGTTGTTAACAGATCATATGTTCCTGCAATTTAAACTATTCCTTTGGTTATGCTCTATTGTGGTCTTTCAATGTGTCGATGGGTCTCCTATAATTCAGAGCAAGGTGTGCATGTATAATGTATCTGCCTAAAATGTGCATTGAATGAGTTTAGAACACTTCAGGCACTCTAAAAGCATAAATCTAGGTAAATTTTACTAATTTTTCAGTTTCTCTTCCAAGTGACCAAGAGATATATGGACTAAGCTTTAATGTGGAGCTGTGAAAGCTCATGAGGTGCAGTTTGGCCAGGGTCTCTCCCAAACAGTTTTTTTTTGATCCTGCATTGGCTTTGTGAGAAGTTCAGAAAAAAGTGGCAAAAAAAAAAGTATTTGAAGAACTTATTGCATACTCAGGCTTGAGTTTTGCAGCGGGACATACTCAGACAAGAGCTTAAATGAGGCTGTGGCATATTAGCAGTCAGCATTTGCTTATCAGAGCTTATTTTTGGATACATGTTTAACTTGAGATGTCTCTCAGAAAAGACTTGTTTGACCAAAATAAATTCAGAAGAAACATTAAGGAGGAAGGAAATGCAAGATTTATTGCTGGTCAACAAACTTCTATGCTAAACTTATTTGTATTTGCTAAACTGAAGCTTCTTGTGTCATAAATGCCATCAAGTTCAAGTCATCTTTGAAAATAAACTGATTAGTTTAGCCACAGCCAAGAAAAAAGAATTGCGAACCCATCTTTGGTTGCAAAAGTATTTCTTGGAGCATTTCCAACCTATACCTATTGTTTTTCCATAGGTTGATGGGATACTGTGCCTGGCTGACATTCTTACTGATAACAGCCATTCTGAAGCTACTCATGCCGAAGCAGCAGCAGTAATTGCACAGATCACATCTCCACATCTCACGTTCACACAGCATCTCAGCAGCTTTCTGGAAAACATGGAAGAAATTGTAACAGCACTTGTCAGTAAGTTCTTTGTGGATTTCTGAGTCTTTCCAGTTAAAATAACATGTTGGGGTAGGATTCTTTAGAAATGTTCCCAAAACCATGTTTTCTATTTTTTCCTTAAGAGATAAAATAACTCAGACATTTTAAATTCTGAATTGGAGCATTCTGCAATTATATAGGTCTTTTTAATCCAGTCCATATTTGAATAGAATGAATGCATATTTGTCAAAATAATATCCGTGTGAAATTCTACCACAACAGCCACATAAGGAAATCAGCAAAGTTGCTAACCTTTATGCCTATTGTATTTTCTATACTTGCTAGAACTCAAGCTCAACACTGCATCTACATTTGTATAATACTTCAGAGGAAAACTCCAGTATAGTATGGCCTATGGGCATTGTTACGAGAAAATAACAGATCTTTCTTGTCTAGGCCTCTGATCCATGTTAAAATCAGGCAAAGATAACAGCAAGTTTTTCCTTAACCTGGTCAGTAAGGACACTTCAGAAAAACAAGATGAACTTTCTTATGACTTTGTAAAGCAAGGACTCTTATTTCTGTCATTGGGCTGCATCTCTCAAATTTCAGAAGCTTTCAGTCAAGTGTTGTCTTCCTCTCTCTGATCTGGAAATTCAATTTCCCAGAGCTTCATGTCAGAAAGTACAGTTTGGCTCATTGAGTTTGAGTTCTCATGTATAATAGATCAATACATCCGGATATTCTCTACTGAGCCCAATGGTTACAGTTAAACTACAGGACTTCAGTTTTCATGCATGTTGGTTTTGTGTTTGAGTGCTTTTTTGAGGTTTTTTGGGGGGTGAGTTTTGTGGGGTTTTTGTTTGGTCGGGTTTTTTTGTTTGGTCGTTTTTGTTTCTTTTTGTTGTTTTTTTTTTTTCTTTAATAGATGAAGAAAAGAATATGGTAGTGCCAGTGCCGGCTGGCTGGGTATTAGCTGAGAGGTATTTAGGCATTCTTCAATATGTCCATACAGTACTAGTACAGAAATCAAGAAAGCAATTTATTCCTGATGACCAGACTGCCCACCAACAAATATTGAAGGTTCAGCCCTGAACCTGCCCTGAATCCAGTGGGTGGAATTAACTTGTGCTGAGCTTGGTTCTGCTGTAGCTAGACTGCTAGAGGCATCCAACCTGACTTACTTCTGAGGGATTTCCAGGTTATTACTGTGTACCATGGTCAAGGGACAATCTGAACAGCCTATCCAGAAGATACTAGCAGGTGGAGCATTTTCCTGACTGTCACTATTTAAGTTCCATGGGAACTTTAGGATTATATACTCTGCCCAAGAAAAGTGAGCATTAAAAATAGAACATGTATAACTTTGGAAGAGCTGTTTCAGTAATCACCCACCAGTTTCCTTGTAATATTTATAACTCAGTAATTGAATTACTGTAATATGTTTAATTTTTAAACCATGCTGAAATCCAATTATCGGGTGATTCATATCTTACTTAAATTACATGTGTGCAAGGAATCGAAAGTTAGTGGTGTCTTCAGCACTTGTATTGAAGCAGGAAAATATGCAGGATGATCTATAGAGAAATTGGATTAGAGGTAGGCAACATGTACACCTATCTTGTTCCAAAGAATAGGATATATAGCAGAATTATTCTGTTATGGATCAGTTATTGTTAGCCTTCTGCATCCTGTGTTTCATATTATTTATTTATAGCAAGCTTTGTGTTGAACAACATTCAGTGGAATATTCCCTGTAGAATGCTATGCTAGGTAGACTGCCTCATTGAATAGATGAATGTAAGAAATGCTTGGTTTCTAGGTTCATGTTTACCATTTTTCACTGTTTTTGTGGTTCAAATGAAGGTGCATAATGTTAATATCTTTTATAAAAATACCCTACAGTGTGGCATACGGCCAAGTGGCCAAGAAGGCTGATAGCATCCTGTCTTGTATCAGACACAGTGTAGCCAGCAGGATGTAGGGCAGTGATCATTCCCCTGTACTCGGCACTGGTGAGGCTGCACCTTGAATCCTGTGTTTGGTTGTGAGCCCCTCACCAAAAAAAAACAAAAAAAAGAAGACACTGAGGTGCTGGAGCATGTCCAAAGGAGGGCAACAAAGCTGGTGAAGGGTCCGGAGCACCAGATTTGTAAGGAGAAGCTGAGGGAACTGGGGCTGTTTAGTCTTGGAGAAGAGGAGGCTTAGGGAAGACTTTCTCACTCTCTGCAGCTCTCTGAAAGGAGTTTGTAGTGAGATGAGTGTCAGCCTCTTCTCCCAGGTAACAAGTGGTAGGAGAAGAAGAAATGGCTTTAAGTTGTACCAGGGGAGGTTTAGGTTGGATATTAGGAAAAAAATAGGTTGTCTAGCATTGGAGAAGGCTGCCCAGGTTGAGTCACCATCCCTGGAGGTATTTAAAAGACCTTCTGTAGATGTGGCACTCAGGGACATGGTTTAGTGGTGGACTTGGAAGTGGTAGGAGAAGAAGAAATGGCTTTAAGTTGTACCAGGGGAGGTTTAGGTTGGATATTAGGAAAAAAATAGGTTGTCTAGCATTGGAGAAGGCTGCCCAGGTTGAGTCACCATCCCTGGAGGTATTTAAAAGACCTTCTGTAGATGTGGCACTCAGGGACATGGTTTAGTGGTGGACTTGGCAGTGTTAGGTTAACAGTTAGACTTGATGATCTGAAAGGTCTTTTTCAACCTAAACAATTCTATCATACTATATAATTGACAAAATAAAGATGTTTGTTTTGTTTTGGTTTTTTACCTTGATGACTATGAACTTGGTCTTAGATACTAAGATTACAATGCAAGTTGCAGATGCTTAAATATTGCTTTGAAACCCCTAACCATGCTTTTTGCAATGAAGCAATGACTTTTATTCATCTCGCTTTCTGCATTCCTAGAATTGTGCCAAGAAGCCTCATCTGGTGAAGTTTTCCTGCTGGCTTCAGCAGCTCTTGCCAATATTACTTTCTTTGATACCATGGCTTGTGAAATATTGCTCCAGTTAAATGCAATGAAGATTCTTCTTGCAGCATGTTCAGACAAACACATAGTGGATACTCCATATTCCCGAGATCAGGTGAGCAGTTCCTCAGCAAGATGTTGTCTGAGCACATTTGTGTAAAAGTCAACAAGTTTCAGCTCTTCCTGTTTTGACATGGTCAAACCTAAGCTGCATTCATGAATCTGTTCTTGTTTCTTTTCAATATATAGCTCTTTCGTTATCTGCTTCTGTTCCTTTTTGTTATGAACATTATAAAATATGACAGCTTTTAATATGATCTTTTTTTAAAAAAGTGAAGATCCATATTTCTAAGATACTAGAATATTTTTTCATCGTGAAGATGGCCAAGCAGTGACACAGAGGCCCAAAGAGGCTATGGAATCTCTGCCTGTAGAGGTATTCAAAACTTGACTGCGTAGAGCTTTGAGGCAAACAAAATGTATACGGAGACTGAAGCCTAAACATGCAATTGTCAGTTCAAAGATGAATTAGCTCCAAAAGCTGAATTTAGGATCTGATCTTCAGCCCATTGACCTCGGTGCTCTTTAAATCAAGTCCTCACTGTATAATAAATGGTTTGCAAGTTTTACTGGCAAATACTGCTGATGTACTTTTGCATTTCTCTTTCTTTTTCACCATTTTTTTTTTCATAGACACATGTGTGCTAATGCATAGATGAAGTCAGAGGGAATTCTTTTGTTCCTCTCAGGTACTGCCATGCAAGTGGGTGCTGCAGAGGCACTACTTAATTTGGTATCTCAGTGATTAATTTAGCCTCAGCACTGTAACGAGTATGAGGCTTGAGGGTTTCTGTAGTTACTATTAAGGGGTGGAGGTTGATAGTCTGCTCAGTTAACCTGCTTCTGTTTATGAGACACTGTGAATATAACTAAAACTCCATAATTCAGGCCTCACAAGCCCATCCTCCTCCCACCTCTGAAGCAGCCAAAAAATGATTTATGGTAGACCTAGGATCTTCACTGCCACAGAAAACTGTGTGTGCTTAAACAGGAGGCAGACCATGGAAATCAAGGCACACGGGGCCTTAGAAACTGATTGTTGGTATTCTGGGGGGTTTACTAGGGCTGCTTTAGCTTATATTGTTAGCACTCAGTAGTTTTCCAGCTCAGAAGCGTTTATGAAAATATGGAGTTTAACCATAATTACTATTTTGCTCTTTAGGCAAAGTCAAGGACATCAGCTTTAGTGCTTGACATGGCTGCATAGCATTATTGTATATTTACAATTCTTCATGATCTTTTTTTATTCCTCCTGTACATTCTCGTAGTTTTGATTTCCTTATTCATTTATGCCCTCATCTTAATTCTGCTGTCAGCTGTGAGTTTGCAGTTTTCTCTGTGGGTAGCATAGCAAGCTCCTTCTTTGTATGAGAAAGGCAAACATTTAAAGAAATATGTATGACTTTATTAGGTAATAGACTAGTTCCAGGCCTTTTGCAACTTGCAGGACATCTCATTAGCTGGAGGAACAGAGAACTGAGTGGCTTCCCTTCAAGAATTGACAAGATTTCACCCCCAATAACCCCTTATATTCCTTCTTGGAATGACAAAATAGAACAGAAAGATATAATGTTTTCTGTGGTGTGCTGCAGTAGCTTTCTGAGCTGATTCCTTGTTATTTTGCAGCAGTGGAGGCTGTAAAATCTTGTGTTCTTCTGTTACTGGGCACCTGATGTTGAAGTGGAATCTAAGTGCTGCTCATCTTGTCTTTAAGAGCCGTCAGTATTGCTAGTCAAGCAGTTTTGGTAATACAGCAGCCTTAAGAGAAGTCTTTCTTCGAGTTCCTGAACAAGTGTGTGTTTCAGTAGATTGCTCATATTTCAAAAACATAATTGTTTCAGTGTTATATGGAGAGAGGGGGCATTATTTGCTAATTATGACATTTTATGGAATATTTTGCTTTTTAATTTGCTCTGTGCCTAGTTGGTGCAATGAGGAAAACACCCAGCTAGGGAGAAAAGCAACACTATGATGCTATATTTTATTAAGGGTATTATAAAGTGCTGTTTTAGCTTTTTATATATACACTTTAATTCCTTTTAGGTACATAATAGAGTTACTAACTTTTTCCGTTATATATATTATCATGTCCCAGCCAGTAGACAGACATTTGCCTAAGGACACAGATTAACATTAACTAGGTTTTGAAATTTTTTGATTCAAGGTTTTATTTTGAAATATACAACCACCGTAGAATATATTTTTATGGACTAATGTCCATTCTGAATGATCAAGTCTTCCTGACTAGTAAAACAGTTTAATTGGAATTAAGCTATACTAAATGGTGAAAAATCAAAGAAGATTCATAGCAAATACGACAAAATACAGTCTAATTATCATTAAATATTATAAAAGAACCCCTAAATCTTAAAGGTCCTGGTTTTCATACAGAGCTTTAATTTAAGTAGCACAATTATCTCATAGAAAACTACTCAATATTTCTAAATACATTACTACTTTAGCATTTCTGCTGATTTAAGAAAATTGGCTGAAGCATGCTCACTATAAATGGGTGAAAGATGGCTGAAATGCAAGAAAGGAGCAGTGAATGTTGTTTTCCTTTGTGCCATTTTCATTTCATCTTAAAGTCACACTATGATCTTCTCTACAGTCTTTCTAAGGACAGGTAACACTGATTAGTTATGACCCCCCATGACGGTATACATAAATAACATTCTGCCCATGAGCTGGGTGCCTGGAGAAAATACTTTCCTGCTCAAGCATGTCTAAAAGCGTTCTGTCTTTTGAATTTTGAAAAGTTTTTATCTGCAAATGGTAACAAACTTTTCCTGCCTTCGCTAGCTGAAAACCAGCCTCCTTCCTCTTTCATTTCCCCAGCAGTGTTAGATGAAGTCAGGTAAGAAATCTAGAACTGAGTGCTCAACTTAATTATAAACAAGATAATCATTGTTCATTTTATAGAAGCATGTATTCCTTCTGTAACCAGCAGTATCACACTAAGATTGCTTAGTTTTATATTCAAATATTTTATATAAGAGTTATCAGATAAAGCGGTTATTTCCAGACAACATAGCCTATTGTGTGGGGTGAAAATGGATATGAATGTGCCATGTTCTTTTTGCTTGTTGCAGATACTTATTTTCTGTATATCAGGTTGGGTTTGTTTTTTTTTTTTACTTCAAAGGAGCATGAAAATATCCTTTCAGAAGAGTTCATGCCTAAATTCAAGTGTAATGTATACAGTCATGTGTCTTAATAGAGTTTAAAAGCACTGTCAGAACAAGGGTTTAGCTAAAACCCTTATCATTCAGGGCCATCTTGACTTTAACCATCATCTTAAACTCTACATAGAAAAATATGAAATATGTATGGTTTTGCACAGTATGTTTATGTATAATAATATTTTTCTCTCCGCATTCCCACTTGTCTCTTCAGTGTTGCTAGTATTCTCACCTCACCTGTGAAGTTGTGGAGGTATAGCCTAACAGCTTGTGATCTGTTATTCAAGCAGACAAAGAATTAATGTGTACTGAACACATCCATTTTAAAGTGACTATTTCTAGATCTAAAATCAGTAAACGATGTTTCAAAAAAAGTTTGAGGTGGAGAAAAGTTTTAAATTGGAAGGAGAAAATTGAAATTTTTGCAGCTTTTTTTCTGCTAAATTCTTTCCTCTTTTTTTTTTTTTTTTTTTTTTAATTGGTGTTTGGGAGATGCTGCAGGCTCTGAAGCTGAGACCTTCTGTCTCATTTAAGATTTGAAACCCTTAATACTATTCTTCCTCAAGGTTCCACATCCTTTTCTCTGCTCTTCCATTTTTTCAGGGCATTTGCCTTTTTCCCCCTTTTTTTTTCTCTTACATGGGAGATTGTAGGGTCAAAAGGAGAGCGGAGAGAGATGTTACTTTATCATAAACAAGTGTTGATATTTAAATGTTGCCTAATACCCAGTGAAAGACTTTGAAAGCAATGATTTAATGAGAAGAATATTAACAGGTCTTTTAGACTTCCTTTGAAAAGGAAGCACTTGCAGTACTACCTCTCAATCTGAGTTTCTTGAGTACTGGGGAATTTATTACTCTTTGCCAACTGCTTTTTGTCTCTGCTTGATGTCATGAAGACTGGGGGATTTCCAGCTGCATTTCATTAAATTGCTGTCCGAATTTTCCCCTATGTATGGAAGCCAGTATGGGCTAAAAAGAACAGGGAGCTTGAAGCAGAGTTTGAGCAGTACAGGCCGTCTTAGGTGCCTGTCTTCCTTACATCTGACAAGAAGTATTAGACAAAATCATTGCAGGTCAGGGAGAAGGCAGCTAATGAAAAGTCATTTGTGCTTTTGAAATCTCTCTTCTTGGAGCAAAAGAAGTATGGAACAAGGAGCTCCATCTCCCAGTTCAATTGGAAGAGGAATATCCCTTCCACTGCTGAGCCATCATCAGCTGGTCTTTCTCGGAGAAGAAATACATGTGGTACCCTGTGACTCCATCACTTATGGCATTTTACATGAGCAGCCAGTGCCAGTGTCAGGAGCAAAGCTTGGTAGTCTGCCTTTGTCAGGTCTGACTTCAGTAGGCTTAAGTTTCCTGTCTAGTTCTTGAAAATTATTTTCAAAATCAGCAGCAAGTAATATCTGATAGTCTCAAATGGTTCAACTGCATACTTACGCATCCTTTCTTCAGTTCAACACATTTTGTATATTCACATACTCTGGATAAAAATGCAACACAAAGCCTTTACATAAGGACAACTAGGTCATAAAAGGATCTGCTCAGGTTTTTTGCACAAATCTCCATTAATATCCAGCTCTGATGCTAATATAATGATGACTAGATGTGTGGTTAGTATTGCCTTCCCTCAGTGTGAACTGTGATTGGAAAACTATACACTTAAAATTGTGTGATCCTTTCCAATATTGACTAGATCACACTGAGAAAATATGTTTTCAACTAATATAGCTAGAAAGAGAGGTTATAAATTACATAAGTTAAAAAAGTTATTAAAATAAATTGAACAAGAAACAAGACTGCCAGTAACAGATGCAAAAAAAAGGAAAATTAGGCCAAAAGTCGCATGACTGTATCTGAACTTTAACCATGCCATTATATAATTTATATCCTAATTAATTTTCTATGTGAGACTGTAATCACTTCCTTGATGGCCTTTTTTTCTTTTTAACTGGTTATCTCTGTCTTTGCATATACATTTGAACAATGTAAAAATATAAGTAACAGTATTGACTAGCATTATGTGGGCAGTGTTACAGATCATTACATCTCAGGTGTCCAACACTGACTTTCTCTCTTAAACGCTACATTTTTTTGAGACAAAATGCCTGTTTCATTACAATTCTGCCTTTCACATTTAGATTTGATGCAGGGTAAGACAATGTGCTTAACTTGCAAAGCAAGAGGTTCTGTTTGAAGAGTAAAATCTCAGCTGAGTTGAAGAACTCTGCTGTTCTTTCCTAGCTTAGTCTGGTGAGGTTTTAATTCCTGGGGTCAAATCCTAATATGGCTGCTGCTCTGATTTTGAAGAAGCAATTTAACTTCTCTGCATTTTTGTTTAATCATCTGTAAAGTTGGGCAAACATTGCACCTAGTGTAAAGTCTCTCTGGAGGAAACATGCTATGTCAGCACAATTGCAGCTACATTCTGCCCTTGCCTGCCAGGTTCACGGTATAATAAGGCTGGTGCTGGGCTGTTTACTGCAGAAACTATAAACAAGAGAGTTTGCTGCAGGCTGTACCAATCATAAATCTGTAAGTCAGAGATGGCTATGTATTCATTTTGCTGTATTTGTCATCTTTTGGTCTTCAGTCCTTCAGGAAATGAGTGAGCAGATTTTGAGCAGCCTTCAAGTTTTGGCACTGGTCTTTTTTTCCAAAACTAGGCAGAATTACTGCCTTGGTGAAGGCTGTGATTTCAATCTTGGTTCTGAGAAAGTGAGCTTGTAAACAGTGTTTCTACAGATTAGAGTTTCTTTTTTCTTTTTCCTCCACAAGTAGAAAACTATTATCTTCTAGGAAGGCACCAGAAATGACTAGTTTTCTGCACTTTCTGCCTCCTCTAAAACGTTCGTAATTAAGTTTCCTCTGCATACTCAAACCCTGGTTCCAATTAGACTTGTTTCCTATGGCTGTGCATTGGCTTATGCTGAATTGTGCTCTGCCGCAGGGAGACCAGACATCTTAGGTGTCTTTGGTTGACTGAGTCAGTTTCAAAACCTAAGAAGCTTTCTAATACCATGAGGAAGTCTGACAGATAATGATTATCCCCCCGCCCCATTTTACATTTGAAAGACAGAAAACCGTGTCCTTAGAAGTGAGGGAGGAGACCCATGCAGGGTGCGTTTCCTATATGCTTCTTTAAAACAAAGTATGAGGGAATCTGTTTTTTCTGCCTGTTTCTTAGCTAGATTAGTTAGCAATATGTAGTACAGTAAATAAAAATGTAGTAAAGACATCTTCCATTCTAAAGATTCCTTTAATTGTAGTCTCTGCTGATCTGCCTCAGCAGTCCAAGATTATAGTTCCCTGTCGGTCTCAGATTAAACCTAGACTTACCAAGCTGATTCTGTCCCTGTTACTATAGTTTTATGGGGATGTTTGCATCTTTCATTCAGAAAGACCTATTGATCTGGTGTACTTATTCCTCTTTCAGGAAGAAAACTGAATTCCCAACCACAAAAAAAAAAAAAAAAAAAAAAGGTGATTAGAAGCAATGTGAATTAAGTTTGTTTTCTAAAGATTTCTTAGCAAAGCTTTTTCTCCCAATAAATAGTGTCTTAAAAGGTTTTTCTACTTAGACTTGATATAATGCCTGTTCTTGACCCCTGCTCTATGTACTCTTTTGCTGTTTCTGTGTGGATTGATCTTGAATTGTGAAGTTCAGATGTTTTTGGTTTACATTCAGAAACAAAAACTCTATATTGCTTCTGATTAGTTGTCAGATGCCCTTTCGGGGTGTCTGCAAGATGGAACTTTGCAGACACACTCTGATTTATCCTTATATCATTTATTTGAATGAATTACAAAATACTCTTGTAATACATAGAAAAATAATTTTACTTAGCGATGAATCAGCATTGAAGGAGTAATTAACTAAGAAAATTAGCGATTCTATATTGATCTACTTTGCCACTCAGTTAAATTACTTGCTAAGGGTCATTTTGAGCTTATGTCCTTCTATTTATGTTGGAACTGCCAATAAAACCTACTGAACACTATGCCTTTATTATCAATAAAGCTATATTAGCATCACATCTTTCAGCTTTGTAGACACCTCCCCGTCCTCCAAGAGAGGTAAGTGACCCTCAAATGTGGAAGATATTGCCTCTTTAACAGGCCAAAATCTGCGCTTTCATCTTCCAAATCCAATTGCATCTTTCTTCCTGAGTAGCTGGTTTCACAATGATGAGAAACACTTATAGATCATCTTAAATCTCCCAGTAAGGGAAAGTTATCAAAGCAACCTTCTCTTTTCTATGTGCTTTTTAGGTTTTAAACTCTTTGTTAACTAAAGCATTTGAGATTTACAATCTCAGTGTATGTATCTTAGTTTATAATAAAGCATTTTCATTTAGTTTTCACTTTTGCAACAAAGGTTCAGTACCTTTGTGCACTGGTTAATGAGCATTAGTCACAACTAGTCGTTTAGAAGGAAAAGTGTGACTAGAGTGTTAGTGATTATTTTTTTTTAGCAAGAGAATTCCCAAATTAACTGTTGATATAGAGATTTTGAACAAAACTGTTTTAAAAGTTCTTAATTAACCATGGTTTCTCTAATTTAAATCACTCTTGACAACTAAAATTCCTATGGTTCAGTGCAAAGCAGGCTACAGAACTGAAAAGGAAGGTTCATCATTGACAAATTCAGTATGTTTGAAAGGCTGGGTGAGTGAAAGGAAACTGTGGAACAAAAATCACTTTTCAAGTTATAAAAATAGATTTTATTTTCTAGAGTAACCAACAAGATTAGCACTGCCAATTTTACAATAATGGATGATATCGTCACCACAAGGACGTACCTGTTTACTTATATTGCCTATAGAAATAAATTTTTAGTTAGGTTTTAGATTAATTTCCAGGGCAACTGTGAGACTAGCAACACGATCCTGTACTGACATTTGAAAAGTATGAAATAGCTCTATTATTTTTAGGTTTATTAAATAGGGAATTTTTCTACGGATCTGAAGGGGCCCCCCTTCCCCGCATATATATCTGCATACTCTGTCTACCAACAAATGATTTAAAGGTGTACTTTTAAAGCTACTTTATTTTGGGTATGGTTTTTACATTCTGAAAGTTAAGTACTTTGTTTCTTGGTCTTGTGAAAAGTCTTAGTAGTCCCAGTGGAACTATCTGAATGTTAATATTTTGATAAGTTAGTGCCTCTTCAAAAGGTGCTAAACCATAAACTGGTCAGAATTCTTTTCCTGGCATTTCGTGTTTTACTGTGACTCACTACTATGTGGTTTAGGTACATGGTGCATAGCACGTCTTTTTAACAGGTAGGTGGTGAACACAGGGGTAAAACCCAGAGGCCTATTCCTCTGGTTGTTTTGAATAATTTGGCTTTCATCTGGTGTCAAAAAATGTATATAGTTCATTATTTGTTGAGCAGGTCTATTCTTCTATGGTGTACATTACTAGTGGTTTTAGGGCTGCCAGTTCTCTCGAAGAACCAGGTACCAGGTTTATCAGAGTCCTGGAATAGAGAAACACTTACGATTCTTGATGGATCTGGAAAACAGAGACTAGAGTGTACACTAGCCTGGGTTAGTCTGTTAAAGAGCTCTGCTAGAATACAGATACTGGAGATCCATGGATCAAGATCTAGCTGCAGAACAAATCTGTTCAGCACACATCCTGGCACTGAGTCAGGGAACTAAACTGCATAGGATCAGCCCTTGCAGCACCTGCGAGGCAGCTTCTAAGGCAGTCCACTAAAAATCGTCCATTAGATTTGGCAAAAGAATGTAAGATCAGTAGTTTCATTAAAAAATTCCACATATGATGAAGCAACTTTTTTAATTTTATATTTTTCCCTCTGGAAAGTCCGTGTCAGTCTTTGCACATCCGCAGGTGCCACATATCAAGATATCACTAGTGTACTGGAGTTTGTGGGTGGCTACAGCACAGACTTTCTGCATGGTATAGTAGCACAAATGATCAGAGCTCATGTGTCCTGTCTTTGGGATATGTTCTTTTTTATTGAGCTGACTACAAGTTCATTGCATGGTTTAGGAATTCGGAAAAATTGCAAGAATCATAAATTGTCTCAGGTGCCAGTCCTTTATAATCTTGGAGTGTAATTTTTATAGATGTCTTGAACAATTAAAGCATTAAAGCAATTGATATTAAATATTGCAGTTGAATAGGAGAGATTCCATGTTAAATATATTCAAGCCTATCAATAATTACAAAATCATTAAAATTCTAAAAGAGGCTTTGGAATATCTTTTTCACAATAATTTTCACCTAGTTTCTTGACGGAAATGAGGCTTAGACAGTCTCTTTTATCTGTATCTGTGGGCTTCATGTCTCACAATAACATCTGAACTGGTTTGCAGATTCAACAGGACTTCACTTATTTTTGAGAGACTGCTTAAGTTTTTATGAAATTTGAAACCAGACAATGGGAAAAGAGAGATAAAAACTGCAGCATGAGCCTAGGTATGATTAGACCAAAAGAAGTCTACTGTGGGAGAGATGCCACTGGAAAAATTCTGTTTGTGGCTTTTGATCAACTCTAAATCCAAGAGAAATGAGACTTCATTAATACCAGCGCTCACAGAAGTGTTACTTTTCAAAGCAAATTGAATCTACATTTAAGTTTGTGTTTTCCTCTAAAGAGTTCATCCTCAGTATTAAACATCCTTCAACTTTGGTCTGCATTACAGAAGAAATTTTCATGGAAGCTGTATGTATAGTGAATTTTAAAATAGACAAGTATAGGGTAAATAAAGCATTTAAAGTCAACTTGTATTCAGCTTGCCTGTTACGTGCTTATGTTGTGCTATTTCACGTTACATTGTTGACATCACAGGAAAATGTGACTTCTTTGAGGAAAGAAAAATATATCCATATTGAGTGAGCTATCTATGTTTTAACTGCCTTTCAAATCCTACCAAGATTTTTAAAAGATAATATAGGTGGAACTTGATGGTTATTGATGGTAAGGGTCTTTTATAAACCCCTCTGGAGAAAGTTACATGTAAACACATTAGGCTAGTCCATAAATACATTGCAAAATATAGGGGCCACATAATCAATGCAAAGGAAGTATAGATAAAACTTCAAACAATTTTTGGTGTCAAAAGACACACACAAAATATTTTTATGTATGAAAATACTTATTAGACAAAATAACTTGAAGCAGTGGAATAATTGGCATGTATTCAAATTGTGGTTAATTGAATTCTTCATCTGTGGCTTAGAGAGCCACATGGGGTACAGATTCTGCATAGAGGAAGCAATTTTCATTAACAGGATATAATTTAGAATGAGAAAACATATACACTCTGCCTGAAACACAGTTAATAATTAATATGGAATAAATACATAGACATATACTGAGTTGCCATATTTCTACCTGTCACTCTGTAGAGTTTCAGCAACTCATTTGCATCCTAAGTAAGTGTATTTATTCAGAGAGATGACACTGTAACACTGCCTTCAAAAGTGGAAGACCTTTATGTCACAGCAATGAAAATGAGTCATCCTTGTTATTAAAATGGCAAAGTGAGATCAGAATGGTGATTTGATCTCATGCCTACTTACGTCTAAGAAGTTTGCTTATTTTTGAACTGACACTGTACCGTTAAAATGCTGATAACTAGTTCTCAAACTGATCATTGAGGCTGGTCAGTGTTTCTCAACTAGAGTAGAGAAAATGAAAACCTCTGAAGAAATAATATTATTTATATTTTGTACTCTAATGGTCTATAACATTTATTATTTGATCCCTCACATATGCTGTTAATGCTGAGATGTGTTTGCATGCAGAAAGCAAGTTATTTGGAGGATAAAGTAAAAAATACTATCTTGCAGGATGTATGAAAGTATGTGATATCAATGAAGGAAATAGGTGGTTGAAAGCCAAAATTTCCACATGATCCTGTCTCTGTCAACAGCTCATTGCATCACTGTAAGCAGGTTGAGTTACACCTAATCTTGAAAACAGGGCAATCTTGGATAAGAAATTCTGTAAATAAGGATCTCAAAATGTGCTTTGGCCTCAGCTCAGGAAAGTTATAAATGGATTCTTAGATACAGCTCATTTTGGGACAGTACTTTGGCGTACACACAACTTGTGGCTTCAAGAAAACTGAAAAGTATTCCTTAAATTCTCCCTTTAATGAAGCCTCAAAACTCCACATCAATTGCGAGGATTTCTCAGCATTTTTATCTTCCTCTTTCTAACAATTTGACCAATGAACAAATCTGCTGCATAGATCTCTATATGACAGACTTTTATGCATGCATATAGGAGCATGAGGAAAAGAGGTTTTACTTTTGTTGTTTGGATTTCAGTTAGTCATATGTAAGATAAAGACCCCTGAGAAATCACAAAGGTGGGAATAGACTGTTCAGCTGAAGAATGCTTTGAAATTTTATTGTGCTTGCCACATTTCTGCCATACTGATTTTATAAACCACAGTCCTATTTAATATTACTGAATTGTTGGGCGATACTTCATATTTTCTTCTCTTTTTAATAACAGGTTGTAACAATCTTGGCAAATATGTCTGTCTTGGACCAGTGTGCTTCAGAAATAATTCAAGGAAATGGTATGTATTTTAGCTGAATTATATTCAGTATTGTCTGTGGAGAATGTGTGTAGATGGGAAAGTAGTGGTTACAAGGCAAAAGAGAAAGGCTTTATTAGTAATATTTGGTTTTGCATCCTGTCTCTGCTGGACATCACACATTGCTGCAGGGTGCAAAATGAGTCCTTGGGATGGTACTATGTAACTGAAATGAATTACCACTGCTTTAGAAAACTTTGCATGTATGACCATACTGCTGATGTTCTCTCTGTGTGTGACATTCCTAGACAGAAAGCAAGGTAGTACAAAGTGTTTTAGCAAGCTTTGTTCTAGTAATGACATTGTATAAGGTGGCAATTCTTACCCATTGAAAGACGTCATCTGATCCTGAGCCGTGCATACCTGCATTTTGTGCCACTTTTTTCACAGATATTTAGAAGTAGTACACATTTTGAAGCATTATTTTTTTATTACTATGCAGCTGTTGCCAGGTTTTTTCCACACTTCTTTAAATATCATATTATGACAAACTTGTGTTGAAAAAACCCCTAGGTGTTACAGGCCCTCCAGAAATCTGAGAAGTTACATTAATAATTCTGTGGGTAGGGATAAAGGAATGTATAACTGCCTTATAAATACAGCAAATTCATGGCCAAGCAATATAGTAGGACAGGTTTGGGGTTTTTTTTTCAGTGGGAGAGGCTGGGGAAGGAGGGAGAGATATTAACTTGCAGTGAAGCTTCACATATTGCTTTTTCTGTCCTAGGAATATCCCATCCAGACTTTTTAAATTAAGGTTTGGATAGGAATGGTTTGTGTCCATTTGAATCTCAGACATGGGCTGATTGTAGGTGAGAGAAGGGGCTTCAGAAAGATGTGGGTCTTGAAATAGAATTGACCAATTCCTATGTAATATTGGATTTAGAAGCTTCCTGCATTTCAGTGGAAACTTTGAGATCTATGTACACAAATATGGCTGCAAGGATCAGGCACAACTAATCTACTTGATGTGATCCATGTGTGCACAGAGGAAGTGTGTATTTGACGTCCTTGCTAAGGTGGATAGATCATAGATGTTGCAGTTTGAAACCAAGTGACAATGCGGAGGCTGGATTGATCTGGATACTGAAGAAATTTTCACAGGCATATGTAATTTTACAAATTACCAGACTTCCCTGTCCCATGCAGAAGACAATGCAGTGAGGGGAAGGAGCAAGGCAGGTTAGCATGGTGATTTCTTATATGATCTCCTTGTTGCATGGGAGAGATGGGCAGCCCCAGAGAGAGGTTGCTCAGGTCCACATGTTGGTTCCTGTAATGCTCCTGGTCCAAGCTCCCCGTGTTTCTGGTTGCTGGAGAGCTGGTCCTGGACCTCTTGGTACACGCACATGAGGCTTCCCTACCCAGAATATTTTCTAGAAACTGTTGGCAAGACCCTAACATTTCCCAGACAAGACCCTAGGTGCCTGTAATTATAGGACTGGGTAGAGAATACCCTGTTTGTCTGTTTGACTTGTACTATTGTTTTCTGATTTGCTGTTAATACTCACAAGCCAGATATGCCCTGGATTGTTTATCTGTTAAGAAATTGTTGATCTGTTAACCATGAAGGCTATCTATTTCCTTGAACACACCAAAACCTGTTTTATTGCTGAGGGGACGGGTGTTTGATCATGTTTCATCTATTTCTACTACAGTAGAAACTTGATTGAAGTTCATAAAATTGTACTAACAGCTGTGGCAACTAGGCCTAACTCCTGCTAGATACTGCTGTAGGTGGAGATGTACATATGGATTGTCAAGCACAATGTGATGAAGTAAAGTTTGTGTGTGCACTCTATAATGGAAGCTCACATAGAAGCATTTGCCCCCAGGTTTTTGAGAAGGGTTGACACTCACCTTGTGTAGAAAGGCTTTTTGTGTCTGCCTGATGTTGTAATAATCAGAAGCTGGTCAGAAGCCAGATTCACAAACTGAGAAGGGTCCTTGAATCCTGGAGAGTTTATATATATTTTCTTCTCAACTCTGACTTTTTTGTATGTCGATTGATTATTATCTAGCTGCATGATTCTGATGCTAATTCTCTTAATTATTTATGCAAATGTTCTAACTGTTAAAATCCTCTGATGTTACCTGAAGTAATCTGAATGCCTAATAGCATATGGAGTCTAATAGCACATAATTTTCCTTACATTTTAAATAGTCTAGAAAATAGAAATCATTACAGTTTCACCTGCTTTTGTGGTGCTACAATAAGAATATCAACTTCTACAGGCAACAGTAAGTTAATGAAACCATTTTGACAAAGATGACTATGTCTTCTGAAGTGAAGAGTTAGTTGCACAGTAAACTTCAAGGGGAAGAATGTCATCATTTCCCCCATTAAAGGATTCCCTATTCTAAAATACCTGTAAGCAGTCTGAGACGGGAACTTTTGAAGGCTTGCTTAAATATGCATAAACTGAAATAAAAAGTTTTGCTTCCTTCAATTCAAAATTTCATGTTAAGATCTGAAATATACAGGTGTTGAAGTTAGTGGTTACCTTCAGGTCAACTTAGAAGTAAATAAAAAATTGCATTTAGTTGACTGAAATAAATTTGTGAAATCCAAAATACCAAATTGTAGAGGAGTCAAGAAGTTAGAGGAGGGAAGTTAACACATTTTCTGCTTCCAGGAATTCTGTAGCTTCCTAGTGAAGGCAAACTTATGTACAGAGCAAATGTGCCTGAATGCTGATGGCCAAACTGCCATCCTCATATATGCTTTCTTCATGCC
Organism: Nestor notabilis; assembly: GCF_000696875.1. Taxonomy (NCBI): domain Eukaryota; kingdom Metazoa; phylum Chordata; class Aves; order Psittaciformes; family Psittacidae; genus Nestor; species Nestor notabilis. The sequence goes on from NW_009916051.1 coordinate 153,191, forward strand.
CTATTTTGTATGTATTTTACCTGGCTTGTTTTTTGCCTTTACTTTTTCGGACTGAGTATTTTTGTTGGAGAGAGGATAACAATGGCTCTTACATCCTTCTAGGTGTTCAGCTTTTAATGGAAATGCTCTTTGAAAGGTCATCTTCAGGAAACTCAGCAGAAGCTGCTGCTTGTGAGCGAGTCCAACAGAAATCTGCAGTTACGCTGGCACGACTCAGCCGAGATCCTGAAGTGGCAGATGCAGCCGTAAAACTCAGCTGTAAGGATGTTTGCTAGTTTAATGGCACACTGAAAAAGAGGGAGCAATTGCCAGTCATAGAGAAGCTCCTTTTAATTTTTAGCCTCCCTTGGAACACTTTCTGCAATAGATTTACTACACAGTCTGTCTGGAGAGTGACTGAGGAGGTTGCACTAAATGAACCTCTGGTTCATTTCTCAGAGGAACCTGAGGTGCAGCATCCACTCAACACATAACTGTGGCAGACTGTGTCAACTGACAGTGCTGCCTCCTCCATTCCTTCATTTAAACCCTTGTGCAGGATCTGTTAGTGGACAGAAAACTCGGACCCCAGCAGGTTCGGATGCGGTGATCTAACAGTAAGGAACCTGTTCTTTTGGCTGAAGTTTTTTCATAGGGAAGAAATGGAGGTCACAACCTCCATTCTGAAACAGCAATAGCGGGTAAAAACAATGTATGTATTTATTTATACATTAGAACTATTAGTTATGTCTGATCTGAACTGCATAGCTCTGTGGACAGTCCCTTAAGTATTTGCATAGCATCTTTGCATTAGAGATCATATCTACTAAGGAAGATAAATATGAAACACCTAAAAAACCAAGACCTCACCTCAAAATGAGGACTTTGTTTTCTAAATTCTTTCTCCTGATACTGTTTGTGCACTCAGGTATTCCTCGCCTAATTAAACTTTGCAGATCACCAACCGAAAGAAACAACAGTGATTCTGTTTTAGTGGCATGTCTGGTAGGTACATTTAATTTTTTATTTCATACTTATTCTGGAAAATGCAGAAAAAACAGCCCTTTAGATTTCAAAAGGCATAAGTATTTCAGGAGTGAATTCCTGCCAGCGTCTCTTAATTTTGCCCTGAAGTGTAATCCTGTACAGCGTCAGTTACTTATCCTCCGGTTGAAGATTTAAGCACATAAGGAAAAATGGCTTCATCTTGACATTACCGAGCACTAAAAAATTTCAGTGGAACACTTCAGAATTTAAGGTGTCTGTGATTCTAAATTCCATTCTCTGATGATGCTGTGTTTGCTGCATTAAGCCTTGAATCACAGGGGTAGCAGCCCTTTATCTGCACACACTCCTATGGATGAAAATATTTATGTAAAGAGGCCAAAGAGAGGAAAGGCCATTCTTTGCTTTCACTACAGTCCTTTTTTAATTTTTTTTCTATTTGAGTCTCCAAGACAATATAGTGTCCAGCCAAGGAGTGGCCAACAAAAGGTTAACACTTTCTGTGCTTAAGAGAAAGATCCCAGCTGCTGGCTCTGCACTGCATGGACTGTGAGCCCCCGTCGTCTGTCAGAGATGAGTAATCTCACCTAGCCTTCTGACCAACAAGAGTGTTCTGGGGGCATGGGTCATGTAGGGGTAGGAGATAGGTGTTGATGAATGAAGATTGAAGAATATTGTTTGACAGTGCTTTTTAGTATTGTTATTTTTCATGTAAAACTTTGTTATTGCAGCTTTGATTAACTGCTAGCTTTATACCAGCACATGAGGAGTTTTGCTTGTTTAATCAGGATTCATTCAGGATGGAGAGTATGGGAGCATAAGAAATGCTGTGTTTATTATTCATACCTGCCGAGAAGGCATGTTGATTGTGTATGGCTACAGCAGAGGCCACAGAGTGATGGCAGCAAACCAGACTGTGGTTTTTCTGTCTCATTGAAGCTGTTGCTGCACATTCCTTGAATTTATGCCTATTACTTGAGATGTTACCTACCTGCCTGTCCCAGCAATACTACTTCTCCTGATATTTTGGTAACTGCCTGATGACACTTTCTGATAAACATGACAGAAATATTGCCCTTGAGAAATAAGCTACTTCGGGCTTTGATAAGTATTGCCACTAAAGTCTGAGGGATTGTAGTATTTGCTGGTTTTAGTTTGGTTGTTTACTTTTTGTATTCTTTGAAGCAGGCAATTAACTCTTGTGTTAGTGCTGCATTGGCAAACAGCACAGAGATAAGCTGATCACAACTATCAGATCTTGCTAATAGAAGACAAATCTTATACTTGAGGAAAGCCAGCCTGCTTTTCAGTTGTATGTGCCATGTCAGGTTGCTAGAAGGTATCTAATGGATGTATATTTTTCTCCAGTGAGGAAAAAAAACCCCACAACTTCTTAGAAGGGGAGATTTTATGAAGATAATAGTAACATCAATGTGATTTTTATTGTGCAGCCTCATAATCGGAGCAACTGGCAGTTTTATTTGTTCCCAAATGGTTTGAAATGTATGGCTTCTTTCTACTAAACTAGTATCTAAAAGATTTCTGTTACGGGCATTGCATAAAACTTCAGTAGCAGATGTTTTCTGACTCAGATGGCTTATAGTTCTCATAAATAAGACAAAAGCTGAGAGTTGAGATACAAAGAACCAGCAGGAGGTATGCAGCAGATTAGAGAAAGGTTTACAGTCAAAGTGCTATTACTCTCACCTCTGTGTTCTTTGACACCATGCTGTCCCTGCTGCTTTGGTCTGAGAGTAATGTACCCAGAAAGAACTGTCATTTAATAGCTGCATTTGAGGGGAAATTAATCTCGCAGATGAAGACAGTAATGGGAGATCAACAAATCAGAAGAGTCTATAGACTCACACTGTCACTGTTCAGGTTTGAGTTTTGGCAATTATTTAGGAATAATTGTATTGAGTCCTGCAATGAAGACTTTTCAAACCTTAACAGTATTGAAATTGTTTTGTGTTTTTCTAGGCAGCCTTACGGAGACTAGCAGTTATGAGTCCTGATGGACTTGAAGATTCAGATTTTCAGCAGCTAGTGAAGCCCAGACTTGTGGATTCCTTTCTGCTATGCACAAATATGGAAGAGAGCTTTGTATAAATGTGAGCCAAAAAACATTTGAAAAAATAATAAAGGTGATAAGCATACAGCGAAATAATACATACACAATTTTATTTAGTTTTAGTTCTATTGTTATTTATGGCTTATTTATTTTAAAACCATGAACACGTGGTTTGTAGGAGCAAAGAAACAGAATAAGCAACCTTGTTTCAGTGAGTCGCAAAGGTAATGTTTTATTTTATTTTCCTGCCAAGACACATCAACAGACCTTATCACTGCAATCTAACAAAATGTTCTTGTCTTGTTTCATATAGTTGAATCAAGGTAGCAAAGCCAAGAATTTGGTGCTCTGATGATAAATGCTTCTAATAGTGTTTTATTGCTGATATTTTTCTACTGTTGGAACATTTTGCAGGGTTTTTTTAAGAAACACTTTAGTCTCATGCATTTGCTGCATTAGAAGAAAAATAATCCTTCAACCTGGTGGTATGTACTCTGAAATGAAGGGAATTTGCAGATCAAGTCCAGTTCTTAACTATTGTTATTTTTTAGTAGAATTCTGAAAATACATAACTGTGATTAGCTGAGAGAATTGTTCAGAAAATTTTCCAATACTGGATTGAAATTATGTTAGAGGACATTCTTACACTGTGTAAAGATGGGCTTCTTTAGAGGATACACACTTGCAGCAACTTTTATTTACATTTACTGAAATTTCCTAGAGAAATGAAGAGAATTCTAGAAAAATCTTTATGAAATCAAACACACATAATCAATGTGAAGGTATCTACGTAAGATTTAAAAATCATTACATGCTGATAATTTTTCCTCCTTTACAAGCCTTACAAGAACTGGAAGTGAGCATGTCCAGGCATGTTTTTAATATTCAAGCTACTACTTTTGTGAGTTGTGCATACATACACTAAATAATCAGAATAGAGTAATTGTAACTTGAATTTCCATTTTTCTGGTTTTTGTAGCTAGTCCTGTATTTCTAAAACTGTCAAATGGGACTTTCAGGAGCTCATGAAATTGATAAATGGAGATTTTACCAAATGTATATCAACATAAAGAATAGAATTGATTGTAAAATAGGTTTATTCTTTTCATGAACGTTCTTCTTAAAACTTGCTTTTCCTTTTCATCAGGAAACCATATAACTTCAAAATTACTCAGCCAGCAGTATTTCAGTGTTTTTCCCTCCAGCTTCTCACAAAGCACTCTGTAGATTAGGAAAGTGTATGTAATTTTTTTTCGTGATAGCTTGCAACTGTTGCTCTGGCTCATTTTATGATCGGCAACATTAGGTACTAGGACATCTGCCAAAAAAGTAAGTACATGTCTTCTTCACTGTACTTACTTTGTAGATATGTTAAGCAGCTTAATTCATTAGTTTTTATTTAGAAATACATGGTGTTTAGATGAAAGGCACCAGGAAATTGCTAAGATGCAACTGCCTTCTGCATTTTCTGTCTGAGAAATGTGTCCTGCTTCAAGCAGTGATACATGGTGGCTACTTTATTCTCCCCTTGAGTATATGAGTTAAGAAGTCTCTGCCTTAACATCTCTTCCTTGTGATCTCTTCATTTAACTGTGAGCTCTATCTTGACTGAAGTTTTAAAGCATTAGAAAACATACAATGACCTCTGTCATAAGCAGTCACTCAAAGATAAGCTCCAATTCAGATGTTTCACAGATGTAATTTTGTAATAAGAGCAGAGATTAATTCCACTTTGTTTGCTTACTTAAACTCTGAGATTGCTAAAATATACTGTACAGCTTTAAAAGTATCAGAGAAGTGGCGGACTTTAACACTTTCCTCACTAAGCCAAAATGCATGTATGAACCATGGAGGCTTTAAATAGTAAATGCAACATTCTTGGTGTAAACAATGAACTGATACATCTCATTAAAAAAAAAATGAACTCAGTAAGGTCCCCTTGCTATCATGATATAGTGTGATAATTGCTAATAGAACACAACACATGCTATTCTGTTTTGAATGTGCTGCACTGAACCTCATTCTGATAACTGCAACACCAGAGAAATGAGTTTGTAGATGTGGTACGTTTTATCCTATAATACATGAATGTAAAATCTCATTTTTTAAAAAAAAATGTCCACACATGTAAAATAAACTGAAATATCTATTAAGAAAATGCCATTATAACCCATAATGTTCTAAACCCATTTCTAACAAGTCAATCAAATATTCAGTGAGCAGGCCAGTAGCAATGAATGAGTTTAATTTGCTTTTATTTAGAATAATGTTAATCAACATCAATTGATTTTACTACAGATGCCTTTAATCTGTAAACATACGGCCATAATTCTGGGCCCATATTGTCCATTTACATGTAGTCGTATTATATATGTGGCTGTTTACATTACAGAAGCAAAATCCATTTAAGTTGATCTTATATCTGTAGTAGAAAAATATATCTTGAAAGAGCCAATTCAGACCTGTCATCACCTGTGTCATCAAAACCATTTTTGCTAGGCCTAAATTTTTTGCCTAGCGTTGTGCACTTTATTTTTGTATATGCTAAAGTTTATGAGAACTTCCTTTCCTCTTAATTAACTTGGAAACAAAAAAGTATTAAAAATATTGAAATACTATTTTCTCATCACTTCTGAATGAATTCTGGATTAATGTTCATTTTGAATGTGACATTTCGGCTTTTAAACAAAAAAAAAACCAAACAAACAAAAAGCAAAACAAAACAAAACAAAAAAAAACTCCCCCCAAAAAACAAAACAAAAACCAACCAAAAAAAGAAAAAACCAAACAAAAAAACCCACTTTAAGCCAGAATAAATATGCTTGATTTCAAGGTAATATGAAACAAAATATTTCATAACAAAATATTTTGACTAAAGTATGGTTTTTTGGTGGATCAATCTTTGGACTCCCTGTGTATATACATATACAGTTAGTAGAGCGAGATAGAGAATATGTGTAATACATTTACATATCAATTCGTATGCATGGACTCATTGACCTATAGAGACTGCATGTAGGTTAAATAATTAGCTTAATCATTCTGAAAACTGAAAGTTATTCTTGTCAGAAATGTTGTAGTTTCATTTAAATTTTTCTGAGCACTTTGGATTTTGTATGAGATTAGAAATGTTAGACAAATGTGCAGTGAACTGCATGATTCTTTGCAACTTTGATTTATGTTCCATTGACTTTGGACAATGTGTTCGAATTTCAGATTTAGAACTTTTTACAGGTATATAGTGTCCCAGATGTTTCATTCATAGAATAAATTTTTTCTCATTTTATTATGTGTTTGGTACATGAATCATTTCTGTTGAATGTTACTTGTCCGACCTATTCTGTTTAAAATAATGTTTGTATCTACAAGGGATAAGATATTTACAGTGTCTTGGTAAATTGGATGTCTTACCTATTTTTTTAGGGTTGCCTGCTAGTATCCAAAAGATATGACTTAGTCTGTATGGTATCACACTGCCAGGACTAATCCTGGTATCTCATATGGCTTGTTCCAAATATGTATGTTGACCATCTCCTTTTAAATAACAGCAATGAACAGTCAAAATAACATTGACGTTAGTATTTTGAGAAATCTGCTTTGATTTTCAGTTCAAATTTATATTAGATTTACTGTATTTAAAGTAACACTCTACACTGTAAATTATTCACTAGTGTTCTTATTTTTAAAGGGAGGGAGGGAAGATGGCATCGAGCATTGAAAGATAGGTCTAGAGTGAATTTGTTCATTTGAGTTGGAATTGCTTAGCAGGTGGGAAGGTGGGTGAATAGTTTCAGCCCTTGAAAGGCTAAAGAACCAGGAATGGGGAAAACACAAGGTCATCTATTTTAGATACTTACATGCTTTACAGAAATCCTTACCTCTGCTTTCTAGTTTGCTCTTGGGTCCGAGTTCCTCTTTCTCTAGTTGTGACAAATTTCTTCTTGGGAGCGTTTTTTGCATAATTGCTATATTTTTTATATTCAGATATTTTGTATCTGAATATAAAAGAATTCTAAGGTATGATCTTACTAATTATTATATTGGCAAGGTTTTGCTGAGAAACTAAATAACAAAAATAGCTTGTTAAATAAATGTCCTCTAGGTCACCTAGAACAAAAAGAAATATTCATTCTTCCCACAAAGGGGGAAGAAACAGCATATTCTCCAGAAAACTTAAGAGAAAACATACATATAATAGTTTACTTCCAGTTATTAGTACTTTCATAAGCAGACTTGCTAGGTAAGAATTTATGAATTGATCAGTCTCTTGCCAAATAATTACTGAATCTAATAAAGGAAAACCACTAGACCTACTGACGAAACACTGGAAAATCAAGATTTTCCTCTTTCCTTTTAAACAGCTAATCAGTGATGTTTTGTTTTAATAATTCAAGTGCACTTAGAACCCAATGGAACCTATGGGAAACCAGTGTAAAAAAAACTAAAAGGGATTAGAAGGCTTAAGTGGTGTGAAGAATGAGATGTGTTTGCTACGGTACCTTTTCTATCACTGTTGTGATCACTGCTGTCACCAGTGTCTAGCTGAAAGGTACACTGCTTCTATCTTTTACTTCAAGCTTTCTGGATATTACCACTGTCTTCTAACCAGCTCTCATCGACATCTTCCACACCCTTTAGAATGTGACCTAACAATGCACATGTCTTCAAAGTAACTTACTAATTTTGATGTATATAAAAATTTAGTCTTATTTTTTTATAATATACCACATAATGTAAAAATCTTTTTGAAGATATTGAAAGGATATAACTAACAAGATATGTTTGTTATATATGCTCATCAGCTAAGGCAAAATTTAGGATAAATCGAGAAGATATATCAAAAAAGATCCACAAAGATGTATCAAAAAAGGGCCCCGTGTGTTTTTACTTGCACCAGAAGAATAATTCTGGAACAGGACTGAATCATCCAGGGATACCTTCTTTAAAACCATGTTAAGTCATTGTGCCTACACCACGAAAAGAGAAGAGCCAGATCTAAACCCCAGGTTTCAAGATTCCTACTAGTATTAGAACTGTTGAGATATAACTCATAAAATAAAAGAAATAAGATCTCACAATATGAAGCTAAGGATAAACGACTTGTAAAATTTTGTGATAAATGCAAATATTTAAGGAGTATGGTTTGTACATTAAGCAATGTGCTTGTTTACAACTTTTGTACTGCTTAATTAGTAAAAAGGCCACACCTCTTTTGAGAGCAGCAACTGTTACGAATCAGTGATTTAAAAACTTCAGCCCATCCTTAGGGATGGACCAACAGTGAAGTGACTTAATACTGTGAATCACAAGTGGTCATTTACATGAGTGTCTCATCCTTAAAAGGACAAAAGTTTGTGGAGCAAGATGGCCTACTTACTGGTTTAGAATATCTGGAGTAGAAGATATCTATCAAGTACTTTAGGGGAGGGGAATTCTCATCTGTTTTGAAGGTCTGTAAATATAGTCCAGACCAGTAATTTAGGTACTTTCTGTAGACCACAGAAGAAAGTGGGCGATTCTTTCTCTTTGAGGGTGACTGTCCAAGACAGAAAGTGTATATAATACCATTGAGCTGTGGAAAAGAGTGCTGATGTTTTATTTGGAGGAGTTGTCTAAACACCTCAACATCTAACTATTAATTCAGATCATGTAAGATGAGTTCCAGACCCAGCCTGTAGACAAAAGGAAGGTACTTTTTCAACTGGGGTTTCATGTGCTGTTTACATATCAAATATAATTCCCATCAAAACAGACATTTTTGCAACTCCCTCTGAAATTACTGAGACATTATTTTCTTGTTTGGTATGCACTAGACGATGACTCCTGTTTGCCAGTGTTGTAAAACAAGGAATAGCTTGAAAAATGGATGATGAACAGATACAAAGCCAAGACTTGAAAAACCTGAGGAGATTTCTCTATACAAAGGCACTCCTGCATATAAACATATTGAAACAAGGGTTTGATTAAATAGCTTCTTAGTAAAGTAGATAACTGAAAAGTTGTACGAGGGTGTTCCTTTTCAAAGTCATATGAAAAACTGTGTTATGGTCATAGACAAATCCGGTATATGCTGAGCTTTGCACTCACATGGAATTTCTGGATTCTGCTACAAAGTTCAGATGAATGTGCATGAATTGTTTCTACTCTATTTTTCTTGTGTCTCCTACATAGACTAAAAACTACAGGGGTCGAGTGGTTTTTTTACATCTTTTTGTATGATATTAAGTTCTCTAAGATCCCTCATTTCATTGGAGGCCACTTAAAGATAATATGTTAAAAATAAATGTTGATACAAAGACCAGCTCCTTTGGTGGTACCAACATGTTCTTTGTGCTTGTGACCCTGTGATATTCCTTGTGTGGAAATGTCTTTGTAGCTTGTTTTGCAGTTAAGAATCCAACATGGCTTTAACTGAGACAGTCGCCTTTTGTGTCCAAAGACATTTTCAGCTGCAGCATTCATTCAGAAAGAACAGCTGAGTTCAAACATTTTTTCCATTGATACATCTATTATTTGCAAGCTCATCTGAGTGCCCCTTTCATGTGGCAATACTTTTGTTGCTTCTCATACTAAGTTGAAGTTCTGCCTTCTTAATCTATCCATTTGTAACCTTCATAATTTGTTCAATTTTTTCATTATGAGTATCAATAAGAAAATGTCCCAGATCTGAGACATTTTTCTGATGACAGAGTTTTGGGTTTTATTCATGGTAAAGGACTTACTTTTTGCTAATCTTTCTTTGTAGGCTAAACCCCATCTATTAATTTCAGTTTGAGCTTCCATACAAGTCCACTAAAGCCTTCATAGGAAAGTTCACATGCCACTACTGTAGTGGTAGCCTTATAAATTAGGAATTTGGATTTTCTCTGTAGTGTTCATTACATGTTTGATGTCTTTATAAGTGGATTAGTTCTCTTTTACTTCATCACACTGCTAGCTAGAGCAGATAAATTCATCTGGTTTTAGTTGAAGAGTCAAAACTTTAGTTTATCTGGCTTTTTTCTTGCAGTTATCAACGATTAATTGTGAATGATCTGTGAAGCATTAAATAGACTATATACTAATGATACATTAACTATGCATTATCCTGTTAACCATGAAATCAGAACACATGTAGCAGAATCATGGTGAGCAGAAAAAATATATTAATGCATCATGAATTTATGAATAGTGGAAAGGAGAATAAAGTTGCTTTGTCAAGAAGGTAAACTATTCTTGGTGAAAGAAGAATAAGTCTCTTTACTAGGATCTTGAGGGGATGTGGAAAAGCAAGAGAAAACTTACATAACCGAAATACTGGATGTAGAATTGCCTCAATCAATAAAACTTCTAATTTATTTTGGAGAATGGCACCTACTAGTTAACTTCCTCTCCAACTGAGTTTCACAAACAAAAAAGGGGGGGAACAGGGGAGGGATATTGTAGCTATTTTAATTCTGATTTAAATGTTGTAAATTGGTGGGGACAATAATTGAAAAGGTGGCTGAATTTTGGTGCAGAAGTGTTACTGATATCAGGATCTCAGTACTTTTGAGGTAGAATATCTTTCACTAAAGAAATATGGATTTATTTTTCTTTAAAAACGTCTGTCTTAAACAGGTTATATTTTTAATTAAAATGTTGCCATTAAAATAAACACAAATGGTCTTTCACTATTATTTGAGAAAGTTAACTAAGAGAAAAACTAGTTTAGAGAAGAGCCAAAATCAGTTAAAAATTCTTTAAACATTGCTTTGTTTTCTAGGGTCTTGCTGCATTGAATAAATACACCGGGTCATTTTCTGGTGAGTGTCAATAGACAAGATATATTTTACAAAGATTTTGAAGTTACTTTTTATAATATGAAACTATTTCTGGGTCTTAGTTGTAATCAGAATAAAGTCTGTTAGCTGCTGAGTAAAGGTTTCAGAAGTATGAAGTACTTCTTTTAGTAAATTTCAGCTTAGCAATTCCTCTAAAGCCTAGGGAGGCACTAGTGGACTAAACTTCTCAGTTACAAACTGTCTTAAGGTCCTGAGACAGCTCTTCACTGTCCAGTGGCTCTCAGCACTTCTAGATAATCTGCCTTTGTGTAAGATTTTACCAAACAGGTTAGAATCATAAAATCATAGAATGGTTTCGGTTGAAAACGGCCTTAAGATCATCTAGTTCCAACCCCCCTGCCATGCACAGAGGCACCACACACTAAACTATGTCACTCAAGGCTCTGTCCAACCCAGCCATGAACACCTCCAGGGTTGGAGCATTCA
>NW_009916052.1:0-793 GCF_000696875.1 Nestor notabilis
TTTTTTTTTTTGTAAAATCCAGAGTAAAAAGCTGTTGTTGTGAGTCCTCTGCTAGTGCTCAAACCTTCCATTCTTTCATGTCTGTAACTTTCTTGTTTTCCCCCCCTCCCAGGAAGCCCTTACCAGCCCGTAATTGAAGCATTAGAAAACTATCCACAGAAGTTCTACAATGTCTCAAAGCTCGGAGGCGCCAAGTATGGTAATGATGCTTTCTGGTTGATTGTAGTTTGGATGGTACCAGCAGTAAACATGCACCACGTACTGCTGTGAAATGGTAGGAGATGCAACCACCAATACGTGAATTCTTAACGGGTGTGTTTGAAAGCTGCTCATTTTCTGCTCTTTCTGCTTCATGAAGTTGGTAGGGGGCAATACTTGTAGCCTTTTCTGAGGAAGGGGGAAAGTGCAGGTGCTACTGGAGTTGTCGGCAGTACTCCAGATTAGAATAATTTGTCTTTTGGAAAAAATGAAGTGACAGCACTTCAAAAATAGATACAGTCTTTACCATCATTTTGTACTGCTGCTTGGTGTTCTTGTTTCCCCTCACCAATCCCCTCAGCAATTTCAGATAGTGGGTAACTCTGTGTTTACTTGAACATTGCTTCTATTGCGGTTGCTGCAGAAAGGTGAGTTTCTGTGGTGTTTGTACAGTTGCTCCATCTCAGCTTGTCATTAATATGTAACAACATGGAGTGGTACGTGCAAAAAACACTTTTATTGGGTTTGTGTGTCTGGGTCCCTATTGAAAAATACAAAGTATGTTCTTGTGTGATGGGAACGACTGCAGATGGAG
>NW_009916053.1:0-33061 GCF_000696875.1 Nestor notabilis
AACCCTAACTATTCTATGATTCTATAATAACTTTGTAATTCACTTTCATGTCATTTTAAGTGAGCTCTAGATGTTTGCTACTGTTTTCACATGCAGCTGTATGCATGTATCATTGGAAACAGGTAACATCAATTCAGAATATGAATTTATCAGAAAAGTTTACCTACATACTGAAAAGTATTCATTTAAAGACCAGTTCTCACCAACTCATGCCACAGATACAGATTTTTCATTATATATTTAGTAATAAAGGTGTAGTTATAATCAACAGTACACAGGTAATGACACAGAAACCTTAGATTTTAGGCACTGTATTTTACTTCAGATACAAACCATTTAGTGAAAAAATACTTTGGCCAAACCCTCAAATAACTTTATACTGAAATACTGCTGCAATAGGACTCTGCATTGCAAAACTTACCCCTAAGAAAGTACAGCAAGTTCTCATGCTCATCAAAGAATTACATCATAATTAAATCTACGTGTAAATGAATCAGATACATTTTAATGTGCAATCAGTAAAATAATCACAGTTGGAAAGATTAAAATTTTTGATTTTAGTGTGAAATCCCAATCTTACTAGCTTTCTGTGTTCTATTAAAGGAATTTTTAAAGCAGAAAGACTGTTCTTAAAGATGCAGTACAAGTGTAATTGTAATATTCCTCTTCCTCAGGCACTTGAAAAGCCATAAGTTGCAAAACTGCATATTCAGAGACGAGATTATATTGCCCACTAATCTGAAAAAAAGTATAATTGTGGTGTTAAGACGGCATGGAGGGCTGTTTTCGTTTTTTTTTAATTGAGAATTTAAAAGGTTTTCACTTCTTCCAAAGAGTGATCTAACCCTCACCCTTTTAAAATTAGGATCTACTTGGAAGTTCACTTAATAACACTGTTTTAAATGTGGAAAACTGCCCAGGATAGAGAGAAGAGATCTTTGAAGTACCAGAGCAACCACACCAAAACAATACTGTAAGCATAGATGTCCTGGTACGCTTGCACCTTCTGGGCCAGGTATGTTACTACTTCAGCATGTTTAAATGCTGAAATACTTTGTGCAGAGGAAAATCTTGCTATCAATTTCTAGGTTCCTACTGGCTGCTGAACTGCCTTAATCCCTTTAATTTAGAGACATAGCTGATCAATGTCCAGAGCATACAGTTAGTATTTTTGGCTCAATGCTTGCAGTTGAATTAGTCCTCAAATGAACTTTTGATTCACTTTAATAGGATACATAAAGGAAAATACTGCAATCTGTTAAGGATTAGAAATTAAAGCACTGGTATAGTGAAGAACCTTGAGTTTTTGTCACAGTGATATAAGCAATGACTTAAAGAGTTTGGATCTCCACTGAGACTGACTGCTACAAGTAGGATCAGCTTTAAGTTGAACTGCCTTTATGCTGCAAGGAAGAAACCAGCTCCAAAATGAGCTACTTCACTATTTCCATTAAAGCCATAACTGTAAAAGTGGACTCATCCACTCTGCTACTTTTGCAATCCCAGCACCTATCCACTGTATAGATTACTGCATCTCCTCCAGTTCCCACTACAGACGTGCTCAAAGGAAGACACTTGTCTTCAAAAGATGCATAGTATTTCAAGTTTTGCAAGAAAGGAACTCTTTGCCTGAATCTGGAACAAAAACCATTCAAGCAAAAACATTGCACTGCTGGTACGAACCCACAGTATTCCTTTGTATTGCTACTTATTGCAACATTTCATTTTACTTCTGCAAAGCCTGCAGTTTTGATAAGATGGGTGAAAAATACTAAGGAAGAAGTATCCTGCAAAGTCAGTAGCTGTTACAAACCCAACAGATGTTAGTATTCTATACTCCCAGAGGCTAAAAAAAAAAAAAAAAAAATTACTTACAGAATGTAAGATTTGAATTGACAGGTATCTCAATTTGAGACTTTGAAAAGTCCCAGATCTTATTTTACCTCTGTATTTACTGCACTAAGAAAGGGGCAAACCTGTTTAGATTGAAATGCAGATGGAAATTACACTTTTCATTTGAAACAGGCCCTTTCTGAAGGAGCATGCAAGGCATCAAAATCTGGCCTTATGGTCAGCTCCACGTAAGCCTGATAAATTTCCGGCTGCACCAGTCATCATAACAGGAGAAATGAGATGGCTTGGAAACCCATCAGATTAATTCTGCTGTTTTGTCTCTTGAAGTCAAAGGACATTTTGCTGTCAACTTCAATGGAGCCAGACACTCTATTAAGTGTTTAGTTTATCATATGATTAAAAAGAGCTTTGAAAAACTTTTGAGTGGAGTTGGAGAGAGACACCTATTAATACTTAAGAGATGCAAAACAGCTTAAGGAATAAGAAAACAACACTGTGTTGTGTCCAAAAGTGCAATTTTCTTGTCTTGGCAGAACAGATTTCATAAATAATTTAAGCGAAAATATGTGCAAGAAGACAAACATCTCGTAATCTAAATTCATATTTCTTTGCATAACAAGCGACCACTTAGAAAAATACCACACATAAGTTTGAGTAATGCTTTTAGCACTGTTCAGTGTGTTGACAAGGCAAAAAGAAAGGCATCCTTTGCATATTTGAAATTTTTGTTAAGGATTCAGGAAAAGTCAAGATGCTTGGGCTAAAGCATTTAATCTCTTAGCTTTAAAAAAATCATAGATTTGTACCAAAGATGCATTTTATTTGGAAACAACCTACTTTCTTTCTTGGCATGAACTTCTAATCATATCATCTGCGGTCTTGTGCAAAGCCAGAATGTAAGATAAATCCTAGGTTTCTCCCCCAAGATACATGGCTGATTGGAATCACACATTTAGAAACATTGTAAAATTACATTTCAGTGGAGAATGAAATTTTTTATTTTTTTTTTTTAACTATTTTTTTAGGTCAGACACAAGGAATAAAGTTAAAGTGCTTTTCAAACCCAGGCTGTGCCCAACCCATTATTAGCAGTGAAATTGGACTTCTAAGAGCCTTTCCTATGCTTTTGTACATAATACAGATTGTATAAGAATGAATAGAGAATGGGTCTCATTACACTTTCATAATACTTTACGTGGCATTCTGAGTCATGAATTCAATGAATATATGTATTTATAAGCTAACTGTAGCATTGGGCGTAGCTTTAAACTACGTATTTGTTCTCAGAGACCTCCATGGTACATACATGCACAAAGGTAAGGCTCAATAAAAGTAAAATTAACCTAAAAAATGGTTTCCTATAAGGTTCCTTTAAAAGAGTCCCATGGAATAAAATGAACAAAAATGAATCCTACTCAGTAATAAATTTAACAAAGTCAAAAAGTGGCAGACAAAGAATTAGAACAAAAGTATCCACCAAATCTTTCTTTAAGAGGTACCCGAGCTGACCCCAGGGAAGCTCTATAATTCTGTTGTAGAGAGAGGTAAGCAGGTAAGGAGGAATGAGAAATATCCAAAATTCTCATAAAAATCTAAAAGATAAATTTGCAAGTCCAAAGTACATTGCTTCTCTGGTTTTGAGCACAATAATACAAAACAATTCTCAAAATAGGTATCTGTTATTTAAACAGGATAGAGAATATCCATTGGAAGAATTCAGGAGGACAAAATATGCTCACACAATCTGAATTTATTAGGTCAACACAGCTGCTATTAATACAAAATCATGTAAGATCACAGAATCATAGAATCACCAAATGGTTTGGGTTAGAAGGGACCTTAAAGATCATGTAGTTCCAACCCCCCCTGCCGCGGGCCAGGACACCTTCCACTACATACAGAATACATACATACAGAACTATTAACAGAAAGAAGTCTCATGAAAAAACTGACACCTACCTTGAATTTGACAAAGTTAATTTACTAAGACAACAGCAGCAAAAATTGAATACATATTATCTGTACAAATGAACACACCTCTAAACAGAAAGAAGCACCACAAGAAAAGATAACCTCAGCAAAACCACCCAGATTTCATTTTAAAAGGCAGGATGATTATCCATGCTTTGGATGGTTTTGCAGATAAGTGAAAGAAACTTCACTTGGTGAAGAGACAAGAAGTACAGCACTGAGGAAGAGAAATTATGTCCTGGCCAGACTGAGGTAACAGAGCTGGCTTCTGCTGGCTTCTCTGCGATATGCCCGTGTTTTAATGAGCTGATACTTGTCCCTTTGCATCAAAAATGGGCTAAAATTCCTTCTGGGTATCGGGCATGAGAAAAACAGACACCAGTATTCACGTTTATTTCATCGAGACTAAGTTTAATTCCATTGAGATTTAGCAGTTTCATGGATGTGGGACTATCCTCATGCTGCCCAATCTACCAGTTGTTTCAGGGACTGGGAGACTTTTTCATTCTTTGTCAAAATTGTGGCCTCATAGGTGTGAGTTTTAACCTTAAGAAGAAGACACAACTAGATTGGGTTAGGGAGAATTTATCTGCTTTCTTTTACTGTCTCTTGGCTAGGTAAGGACTTTTCAGGGTTTAAAGTGATTATCCTGTGCTTGGCTAGGATTTGCACTCAACCTGTTCTTCTGAGTCAAGAGTATGTGGAGTCACCTCACAGTACCTCTTGAACTATTCCTGCATTATATATTCATATAAATTGTGCTTTGCTCCAGTTGTGTAACACAACTTGGCCCTCAGTAGCACTTGAGCTATTTCTAGTGTTCATTCCTATGAGAGTTCTGAATAAAATGAAACTTCTGCTAGCTTCATACGGAAAAAATCCAACCTTTTTCCTAAAAGGTAAACAAAAATTCTCAGGTAATAGAAATGTTACTGTGGAAAACCAAGTGGATGTTAAAAAAGATTTAACAGCCACCATGTTCTAGACCACTGAGCATCCCAGCTGTATGGGAAGTTGATACTCTCCCTTTAAAAACAACTGTTAATTTTTCTGGCATATGTTAAATATTGACATGTGGTGAAAAAAATAAAGTCAGCGAGAGTATTACCTGAACAATTCAACAAAGGAATCAAGGCTAAAGAAGCTGAAACAACTCATACTTAAGGAAGACTTCAAGGATGTGTTCTTGGAGTTTTTCCTACAATGATGTCATGTGACACTATGCCACTTGCTTTCTGCCAGCGTAAATAAGAAAGACAAGATACACTACTACATTGATTTTAGTGATAAATAAGGTTACTTCTCTGCTGATTTCTTCTGAAGTGAGCTTGTGACTTTATCCAGTACTTCTGGTGAGGCTGACTGGGCAAAAGACTTCTCAGAGGTAATGGTTGCTAACTTTGAAAAGATCAAATTTCTGATGGGGGACACAGTTTTTAATTGCTAGTTTGTCTATTAATCCAGATTTTCTGGGAAAAATACAGGGATATTTGAATGTTTGCAGTATGCATTTCTAGCATTTGACAAATGATCAGTACAGTGATAAAACTAACTTATTGAAGTTAAAATTGAATAAGATAGTGGAATAAAGGCACCATCATTTTCCTATAAATATCTAAATTCCTAACAAATTAATGATTCTCTGCATGCCATGTGGAGTTAGGTGTCTCCCAAGTTAATTTGTAAGTTTGTTCTAACAATATTCATTATATCCATAAAAGAAAAAAATACTAAGGCAACATCTTGTTTTTAAAAGGCCTGGTTTAAAAGCAGTTGAATTCAGCAATTAATTTGATTTTAAAATATGTTGTATTAGCTTCTTGAATAGTCCTCTTCTGGAGGCCTAAAGACAGTATTTCAAAATTCAGTTAGAAAATTACCAACAGGCTAATTTGGCTCGAAAGAAAACTCTAATGGGATCTGTTCTTATTTCTATCAGATTACATGCTACACAAGGACAAGGTTGTGTTATGTGCTATACAAGCAGATACTGCTTATACTTAAGAAGAAAAAGCCATTTGTTTTGTTACACATGCATACAACTTGGTACCTTCATAAACACTTCCAACTATTGGCAAATGGATAAAATGTGAGCATATAAATATTTATATATATAAAAATATTTATGCACATATATAAATATACACACACACTGTTCACAGATGAAACACATTCTAATCATATATATGTTATCCATGCATACTCCCAGTCAGTATAAAAAATAGGTATCTAAAATCTAATCTGTCTGTGGAAACCAAACCTTCTAAACATAATTAGGCATTCAACCTTGTACTGAAATATATGCTGGTGGGTTGTGGGGTTTTTTTGTTTGTTTGGTTGGTTTGGTTTGTTTTTTTCCCTATAAATTTAGAATTATTAAAACAGATTGCACTCACAAAATTCTGGAGGACCTGAATGCCCATGACAAAACAGCCTCTTGGTCTCTAGCACATCCTAAATGCATTCATTTATTGTTTTTAAAGTGAACTTGCAGTTTACCTATAAAAAGAAACACCTTCCTGTATACAGGCTTTGCATGACACGAATACTTACACATAAGCTTATACTCCTTCCCACATAAAGTATATTTTTCTTTTTACGAAGCAGTATTGGTGATCATTAGAACATATAATAACATACTTTCACAGAATGTGAGAAACACAGGATCTAATGTAGCCATGTCTTAAGGTCCCTATTTAGCTGAAAATACTAGTGACCTTTTAGGCTGATAGATCTTGGCCCAGTGTGAATCCAGCCTATTCAGCAGAAAGGTCAGCAACTAATTTCTCAGCCTCCCCAGAGCCTGGGTTCACAACTGTTTTAGTTCTCACTTCCCACTGTTTGCTCTTGAACAAAAAAGAATTACTCACTTCATAAGGTCTAATGCTTGTTGAAATAATTCTCTTCCACAGTCCTATATGCATGACTGGGAGAAGCACTGGCTACTGCTGACAGTCTGCAAAATAGTTTATTTTCCCAGGCTGACACGTCAGGTATAAAGGGAAAAAAAGATAAATTATTTACAACTAGATAAAATTAAGGTTTATTCATCAATAGATTGCCAAACTGACTGTTTATTTTAAAAGGAGGAAACCAGGTTTATTCACAGAACCGTTTATGTTGGAAAAGACCTGCAGAAGCACACAATGAACACCTACCTGTAAGTTTCACAGAACTCACCTGCTTTTCCGATCACAAATGTAAAGCAGGATGATATGGAAAACAATGGAAGCCAATCTTCCATTTGAAGTACATGGAAGAGAGTCAAAGAGATAAAAATAATTCATTCCATTACCATTCAAGCCATGGGGACGAGACACATGTATCCCTGCACTACTTTAATAACTCACCAAGAAATATTTATGCTTACGGAGTTTTATGAAGTAAAGCTATCAGCCATGTACTTCAGCTAAAGTAAATCATGCAGTTTTGCTGGAACTTTGGGCAATAGCTTGAAATTGTGTTAAATCATTTATTCCCTAGAGTTACTTTGTAGGTCCATCAGGGAAAAGCAAATGAAACTCCTCCTGCCATGCATTTCCAATTTCTCCAAGCAGACAGTAAGAGGTAATATTGCCACTTCTCCTGAAGCTTTCCTTAGGGAAGAACCATTTCATGTTATCACAGACTTTCCAAATAGCCACATGTGGCAGAGGTACTGAAAAGAAACAGAGTGGCAGCCCCAGCTCCACTGGTTTCTCTCAATATAGCAGTTTGTAATGATTAACTGGTGTCTCTCCAGAGCCTCTTTAAGATAAGTGGAACTGTACCTGCTTTCCACTGCAAATGACCACAAGAACAAACCCTTGAAACTGTCTATGGGTTCTCTAGCCAAGTGTAGCACTAACAGTCTATGTAACAGGAAAATTCCTGTTGGTAAGTAGCAGCATTCAAGCTGGGTTTTAGAAAACTCTCTTTTCCTATGAGAATTCTTGCCACCCATGAGCAGAAATGTCTCCTCTACAGACTGCCTTGAGGTGTTACAGAATTTGGGCAGGAGTGGTACCTGCCTGTTAGCAGGCTTCTCGCTGTTTTGCAGTGGCATGATGCAGATTGATAAGAAAAAACTGTCAGTTCATTATATTGGGAATCACAGACAAGGAAATGCATGCACTGAAATAATGCCCTGTGATTTGTATATTGTTGTTGATCCTTTGTAACTTTGGATGACAGATACATAAATATGGTTGCCTTCTGCCTTCCCTACTCCAGCAATGGTATACTTAGCAAATCTAGTATACCAGCACCTACTGAAGTAATTAATATTTAATTAATCTTAGCCTATAGATAAATAAATAATACAACAGTGTAGAAGAGCTACCCCTCTAATCTAGTGGTGGAAGACTGTGTTTCTTGAAATCAAGGACATTACATTTGGTCTGACTGGAAATCACTCAGCTTTCACTGTACTGCTTCTCAATTAAGCAATTTCACTGAAGATTGGTAAATTCATGGAATTTTTCTACTAAGAATGAGAGTTATGAAATTGCAGATTTAAAAAATAGATTTAGAATTTGACTTTTGTTTAGTTTTTATAAGAAATACTGAAGCTTGACAAAGAAAGCAAGCTAGTAGGATTCTCACATGATCTCTGTATATTCAATCTTGTCATTGTTCCCTTTTTACTTTTGATCTTCTTCAGGTTTTAGAAGCTATTTATTAACCTAAGATATATTTGAACCCTGAATAACAGGACTCTTCTCCAGCTCATTCTCATCACCTCTGTATGCGTCAAATAGAATCAGAATCTGTCTTCTGTTTGTGTTTGGATATCAATATGCTTAAATAATTTTCTTTCAAAAATTAAAAATAGGTTTGTTTGCTGAGTAGATGCTTTCAGTTCACCTCATCAATACAGGAACAATATAACTCTCATTCTTCTTTTCCTCTTGCAACCACCTTATTTGTAGTTTTCTATTTTTGCACGTGATCTGCTTGGATTCAAATTCACTTTGACAAATAGCAGTAATTTATTTCAAAGAACTTGTGAGCTTAAATTCACCATCTCAAATGTACCTTACATAGTGTCCGGGGGCTTTTTATTTTGCTTGGATGAGCAAGAATATACTTTCTAGAAAACAAAAAGCAGCAATGAATTCAGCTGCAGAGTTGATCAGTAATCATCACATCTGCCACAAAAAGCCAAATACAAACACCAGATTCTCCTCTATAAATAGTTTTTTTGGGTTTTTGGTTTGGTTTTTTTTTTTTGTGCTAAAGAACCTCCTCTCTTAATGTTACTGGGTATATACTAATGGAGCAACAAGTGTCAAGAGCTGAAAGCACACTTGTTTCTAAAACTCAATCTAGTTTCATTATTAACTCAAGTTTATCTACTGAAGTCTTTCCCAAACTCTCCACCTGCTGCCAGCTTACTGAATGCACGCTTGGACTGCATAAAGGCAGAACATTACAAGTGAGATCTTTCCTTTCTGAAAGTTTTATCAGTTATCCCTCTAGCAGAAAGGTGAACCCTTTATTAGAAATTGGTAAGCAAAGATTATACTTTTAAATTCCAATGAAAATGATGTATTCCATATTAAATCTTAGAGATTTCTGTTGACCAATATACAGAAGTGATGTCAGGAAGAATTCACTGGTGAATACAACTGGAGTTTACTGTTACTCCGGTTACAGATCAGTCACTACTACAAAGACACTGAGGCACTGTCACAACATTTACAACATTAAATATTAGAAAAATAATATAAATTGGGATGAGCTATTACCTATTCATCTAACATGCATATAGAGAGGTGTACATGAGCATATATTACCATTACACTGTGGAAATGCTTTGCTATTTACACTACAGTTCCAATATTACTATGAAGTCTTTTTTATTCTTCATTGAAATCACTACCATGTAGATACATTTTTCACACAAGTTTTGAAGACTCTGTCACTTTGGACAGCATTATAGACTAGCCACCTAGCAGAATATTCTTCTGTCATCTAAGGATAAAGAAAATATGGTTGGCTATGGTCGCTCACCTAACCATATTTCAAATAGATTTTATTTTGGTTTTCTTTTTTCAGTTCAACTATTGCTCAATTTGTGGCAATCTTCCAAGTCAATTAACATTCAGAGGAATAAGAAAGCAACTATGTACTAAACAATGTTGCATTTTATAAGAGGCTTCCGTGGTTTTAAACTGATCTTTTTTTATTACCTTTTTTTAAGGTTGCTGAAATCTTGCTTTATATAGAACACATTTTATATTTCGAATATAACACAGAATAACCATGTCAGCAGCTGTAAAATCTCACTTAGGGAATTGTTCCAAAGTTGTTGAGAGGTGAAGAGTGCAGAAAAGTGAAATCTTGAAATATTCTCAAGCTGGGGAGGTCTTTATGCCTCTGAAGACTAGTCGTTTAGCTCAGAGGTTTATCTTCAGAATAATGTGCTTTTTCAATCTTTTGCTGCCTTTTTTCTTTCTATTTAGGAAATCAGGATAGTCCTTTTATATGCCAAGGTAATTAAACATAACAGTGAAGCATGATGAAATTTATAAAACAGGTAATAAAATGGGTGATAAAAGAGTAACAAACCTCCAATTCTGTTGCATAAATCTGGGCTTTACATGCTTTTCCATTCTGTCTTGGTACACCTCTTGTTTCCAAACTGTACTGAAATACATTTTCCCAGACTAGTCACAGAGAGCACAATGACAAAGCATGGTAAAGCAGTTCCAATTTATCTAGGGTTGGACAGACTGGTTTACAATTCCTTTATGGTTACTATTGACTGTCCAAACAGCAGCAAACCTAGCTTAAAATCATTATTTGTTGACTAAAATAAACTACTGAACATATCATGCTGTCCATGAATCCACACTTACGAAACACTGACCCACCTCAGCCTCCTCTTTAAAGATGTAATAATTATTTAAGAGAGTACCTATTCTTGAAGGATTCTATTCTTCTTCTTAAAGCGTATTTCTAAGATTTTATACTACATTCTGGTTACATAAAAGAAATGTCCTTTCTCTTTGCCTCAAAAAACCGAAAACAAACCTTAATCCAGATTTTGTGGTAGAATGTATATATGCCACTTTTAGAAACCCAGATTCCCCTCATTCATATGAGAAGACTAAGTACTTTCAAAATAGCCAAAACCTGTATTTTAACCAACAGCTTTTATAAAACAGTTTCAGAAGAATTTGAAAGCAGGATGCAGGAGTACCACGAAGGAATAAAGAAAAGAAACTATCCATCTGCCTAATCCACCCAGCAATGATACAGAACTTTGTACTCAGAACTCAGTACGCTCTCAGAAATCTTAAATTAGCAGCAGGCACTACCTGGTTTTAAAAGAGAAGGAGAGTGAGAACACAAAAAAATGTTCTCTTTTATATTTTCTCTTTGTTCAGAACAGATTTTATATTGTACTTGAGCTCTGTTTGAGTGACCTGAGCACCTAGAAGAGCACGCACTAAAACAGGCAGAAGAGAGATGACAGGAATTGTGGAAGAGTACTTGACAGTGGGAGAGACACAGTAGACAAATGCCAGGCAAATTAAAGTGGAGGGAAGAGGGGAGAAAACTGAACCCATTCCCAAAATACCAAGATGATGTCTTCAGATCTGAGACAACCAACTCATAAGGAGAAGCATGGGCACAAAGCAGTCTTTATGGGGTATGCCCTAAGTATTCACTTCCAAATGCTGAACTTTGCAACATTATAAAACCCCAAAGCAGACCAAAGGAAACACTGTAGATATTTTGCTGTAGTAATGGTATATTAAAATTGAATCTGGATGATGTTCATGGAGATTGATATTTTCTGATTTGTAATTGAACTACTTAATGTTTATTTTGTAATATAAAGAGAAAAAAGCAAATGGGCTTTAGCCAACTTGCAAATTCCTGTACTCTGAGTGTTGAGACTATGCAAAGCATAAACTTCAAGGCCTCTTCATGTGAAGTCTGACCATTGATTTTAAATATTCAGCTCACAGAAATACTGTAAATAAAGTATTTTGAATATTTTCTCTACAGAAATATCTCATTCATTTTGAAAACTGTTAGCTGGGCTTACCAGTTTATCACACAATTTTAAGAAAAATGTCATGAAATGAAAGCAGCAGCCAGTTTTCACTGCATTTTTCATGGATGTAGAAGCATAAACATCTGCCTTTGTGTCTTTCCCCCCACCCTGGCGGCCTTCCCCCCCCCCCCCCCCCCCCCACGTTTCTCCAGGCTTGAAAAATAGTTATGCACCATAAATATCACTCTGTGAGTCATTTACTTAAGTGAACAGCTGCCTGCTAATTAGCCAAATGCTCTCCATTTTAAATCATACAGTTAAATGAACACACTGCAACAGGCACAAGAATGAAGTGCAGGAACTTTACTAAAATGATGAAATGGCAGAAACTTGTTATTTCCATAGCAGCAAACAACAGAGGTAATTTCCTTACACTGTAGCTATGGACTGAGATATAATGATCATTTGCAGTAGACTGTGGTTCTGAATATAGAAAACCAGCAAACACAACAGATTCTTGGTTAAATATATGAAATGATACAGCTTTTAGGCACTAATATACTATTTCTACTAACGTAATAATACTAGCTTTGTTTTTTCTCACAGGACTGCTGAACAGTGCTAATATCTGAAGAGCCAGATTAGTCAGCTTTTCCCAGGATGGCTGTTCATATTTACTGGAAAACCTTTCTGTTCTCCAGTGATTTAGAAAGCTAATCAAATCTACAAAAAAAGGCAAGGTAGGCATGCCTTCCTGGAAGAAGCCAAACCAAAACAAGAGAAAATAAAACAGAACACCTTTTTCTCATGACCATTCTCGTCCATCACTCAAATCTTCCATTCTTTTTATTATTAGCATAATTATTGGCAATAGAAAAGAACTGTAGAAGTCAGGACTTCCCTTTCAGTCTCACATCCCACTTTCCCACAGAAATTCTTTTCATCTTAAATACAGTAAAAACCAAACATAGATCCACAGCTGTCAAATGAAACTCAAGTGGCTGAAATAATCCCATGTGCATAATGAGAACAAAGCATCTGATCTATCTGACAGTAACTAATGCTATGCAGGTCCATCTTGGAAGGTCACTAAGCTTTAGGCATGCTTTTTCAAAGTTACTTTAGCACAGAATTTAAAGAGTTTTTCATCATCTGTTTGAATTTTTAAGCAATCAAGAAAAGACAGTTGACACAGGAGCTAAGAAAGTCAGAGCCACACGATCCAAGAAACAAATATTTGAAATTCCTACTTTAAGTACATTTTTCATTAAATTCTCAATTCAGATTAAACCTGACATAAAAAAACCAAACAAACAGTCAAAAAGCCTCAACCCAACCATCCACAAAACAAACAAATGAAGAATAAAAAAATACTCAGGTAATCATTTTTTCCTCAGAAACTGTTGTTCACAGAAAACTGGCAAAGCTTAGAGAGAAGGCTATTGTGCATGGTTGGACACATTCTGACCTGATTTTCAAGAGGAAGACTAATGCACGCATTCCTTCTTGTTCTCTATTCATTAAAACTGAGACGTATGCTTAAACAATTAACCAGGTCTACAACATCATTACAACAGTGACCTCCAGTGAAAGATAAGGATAAAATGAATCACTCACTGACAGGGCAGACATAGTGAGGGGCTTTAAAAATTAAAATTGCTTTACAACATTTGCCACAGTTCTATTTTCTTTCGGAAACATTCAAAAGAGAGAGAAGCTATGAGTACTTCATGAACAGTTCCAGAAGTACAGTATTCTACACCTTTGCTTACATTATCAAAATAATTTCTGAAATGGTGTGTGATACATTTAATATAGAATTGTGTGACATGTGATTGTTAGCAATAGAAAAGGACTTGAACTGACTACACTCCAAAATCCTTTCAAATCCTATATTCATAATGATAATTGACACAGAAAAAAATCTAGCAGCTACAGGTACTTTATGCTATTTTAGTATTTAGTTATCTTTTTTTTTCATTTTTTCATCAGTGCATCAAAGTTTGGGGCTTAAAGTTTCATACAATTAAGTATACCTACCTTCCTGATGGTTTATCAATCTTATAGTGATCCATCCACTCATCAAGTCCCACAATCCTGTGAAATCTGTCCAGTAAAACTAGGCAAAACTAAAATAAAAAATCCACTGCCCACACATACAGGCTGGAAATAAGTGTCCACAGATTCAGCTGAATTCTATTTCAAATGCAGTCTATAAACTTTTGAATTTCGGGTTTGTAGTTGCTATTCTGTTCTTTTCTAAGATGTAAATGACTTGAGGCTTGGAGCCTATGAAAGGAATTGACAAATGGACAAACAACTTCTGTTCTAATCTGTGCTGCTGCTCCTCAGGAATCAATTATTTTAAGGAAGGTGTTTTGCAACATGCTCCTTTTGTTCTGCTTTCCTCTGTAATTGCAAAAAAGAGTGAACAAACTGCAGTAGCTAAAAAAGATTTTATCTCAAAACAATGAATAGTCACAAACTGAAAAGCTTTGCACAGAACTTCAATTGTTTTACCAAGGAGGTAGAGGGCAAAATTTGTTATTAAAAGATGCAGACACCATCTGTTCATTGGGAAAATAAACTACATCATTCACCTAGTATGTCTCTCATTCTTGCCAATATGTATGATTCAAACACAAGTAATATATTTTTGCAAAAGTTATTCATATTGCACATGGAGTATGAACACTTACTTTTTAAGCATATCCCATCTTCTTACCAAGAGCCTTCAAGCAGGCTCCCTGCAAAAAACCCTGTGACTGAATTCTCACAAACCAAAGCTGAATCAAGCTCTCACCTGGCCAGCAATTCACTGCTCTACTGACAGCACCATGTGCCAAATATGCAAATTCTTTTAGGAGTGGAACAGCCACGGGTATAGGTGGGGCGGGATTTGAGTACTGTTATGTAAAGATTAACTATTTGAGCTTTATCTCCTTGTAAACTGATTGAGCCAAATCCAAGGAAAAGGATAGCAGAAAAGAGCATAAGCAACAAGAACCTTTTCAATAAAGGGAAAAGGACCATACGTTTGGGTTTCAAAGACAAGAAGTCAGGATGGATTTGCAAAGGGGATTACAAATGTTCATGTTTACGAAGCCTGCCTCAGCTGTAGGTCAGGTGTCTGGGCACAGCCAAATGCTGTCTTAGCTTGAACTGTCTATGACTATTGGGCACACACAGAAAACACACGCCGATGTCCATGAAGACACACTAAATCCGAAAGACTGCAGTACATTTTTTAAAAGTGATCATCAAAACCCACAGTGATAACAACAAAAAACTGGCAACCATAATCAGAGGTTATTAGTTTACACAGTCAATTATTTTAAGTTAACAGCTTCTTACACAGAAGAGTAAATAAGACACAGGAAGTAGAATATCGACTTTAGATGGATAGCTTCATTATTTCTATAAAGTAATAATATGTCTCTTTCATGTTACGTATGCTAAAAATGCAGAAATTCATCTGAGATGCCTCTCTCCACAGGGTTTAGTGAAAGATTTCTCTTGCTTGTTAAGAACACTTAAACAGAATCAAAGTCACTTTGAACTTCTGTGCACTAGTTACACGTAAGGAAGCCCAAAGAAAATGAAAAATCCATCAAGGTACTTTAAAATACAGGTTCTACAGCAGTGACTTCCCTTTCTCATTCTCACTCTCACTCTCATTTTCTTACTCTCCACCTGGTATACGCATATATAAGCACATGACATTTTCATATCTGTATTAAGCTTACAGTGCTACTTGCCTCAAATAAGACAGATGTGCATTTTACTGGTAGCCTCAGCTGCAAGTCAGAAGTCTACACACAACTGAGTCTTCCTAGCATGACCAGCATGAGACGATGCCCTATGTGCCCAAAGACTTTACATCTACCTACACAATTACAGAAGCAGAGTTCAGAAACTTGCAGTCTGCAGCTCTGAATGTCTTCAGTGTGAGTGTTTTAACACGCATACTGGATTAGATATCACAAAAGAACAGAATTAATCTAGAAGCTTTTATGTGTTGTCTCACCAGTGTAGGTAAATTAAACTTGGATGGCAGAGAACAGCTACCATCCTCAGCTGTTTGCACTGCTTCCCTCCAACTGATTACCATCGGCACTGCATGGATGGGCAAACCACATATGAAGCATATCCTGAAACCATCACAGTTAACAGCCTGATGCTTTCAGGCAAACCAAATTGATTCTGGGCTGTAAATTGCAGCAGGAGATGCTTAAGAAAAAGCTCAGTAGTTTACACAGTGTGAGTAGGGCAGACAACTCAGGAGAGTTACGTAATCAAACATCTCAAAATACTGTCCCCTCCTCAACTGCAACACTCAAAATAGATCTAAACAACTTGATACTTTGAAATCATGCAAGTGCTAAACATGCTTTTTTCCAGGAACACTGTTGCATATTTAATTCTGCAGGTAAGGCAAGTATTTCTGTTGACTTTTGGTTCTATGAATCCAGTAAAAATAAAAAAGAGGAAAGGTCTGTCATGGTGGCTTCTGTATGAGCCTGCTGAGAGTATGCAGCTCCTCCAGGGAGTGATTTAGCCTTCTCTAAGACAGTTAGCTGACATGGAATTGCTTTCTCAACTCTCACCATACCTTGATCACAAAGCAAGACTAGGTGATGCTCTCAGATAACACACTTAATTATTAAACATTAAGTTGGATGTCTCCTATCCTGAGCAAAAATCTTTTCTGATTCAGGTTTCTCCTTACCATGTATTTCCTCTTTCCTCAGATGGGGGAGGGGGAGGAAGAAAAAAAAGAAAAAAAATAGAAAGCCATTTCAGCCACTTTGTACACTGGATTACTACTTGTCTACTGAATTTTGACATTAGAATGATTCTCTTAATGCTCAGCCTTAGATTTTTCCTCCTTTAATGCTATCATGTACTCTTAATTACACTCCTACTTTCTTCTATGTTAAATAGATCCGCTGTTACTATTTATGGAATTTGAAAGAGATATTTCCAAGTCTATGAACAGTAAAAGAGCTTGCTCTTGCATTTGATAAATGCGTAGCTACCATATCAGAACAAAAAAGAAATAACACACATCTGAAGACACAGTTGGCTTTGCCTTGTCAAATCATCCACATGACTCATTTAAATGTCTTATTCTCAGTGGGATTGGCAGGATACCATACACATCTGAGGCTGAGGTAATACTAAAACTTCACAGGCAGTCTTTTCAGCTTGAGAGTTCTTACTGCTATGCATGCATTACTTATTTCCTATGGAAATTGGAATTTGTGGATGGTTTTAACAACAGCAAAAATGTGAGCTGAAAATACCAGATGAAACATCAAAATGAATTTTCTCAGGCAAATTTGTACTCAAATTCTAGCTTGAACATTTCAAATAAATTATTAGTTAAATTATTTCTAAACCTAAATATCAATGTAGTAGATGATTTATGTTCGGTGAGGGCTCCACATTTTCTTTGCAAAGATTTGGCTTTAAAATTCTATTTCTCATCACACAACCTTTTTATGAAAAGAATAAGAGGTAGTTGCCACTCAACTTAAATTAGATAGTTTCTAACTCCTAGCCAGACAACATTATTTTCTCCTCACCTCTAAATACTTCACTTGGTGCTAGCATCCTAAGATCATGTTACATATATATGAGAAACTAAAAGCCCTCCTAAGCAAGTTTGGAATAAAAATACAAAATAAAAGTAACTTTTTTGCTGGTTTTGTTCCATAATGTTATTTTAACACTAAAACTTCATGGAGTCATTAGCATTTAGAAAAGATATGAGGCAAAGTTTAGCTAGTAGAGAATCAAAAAGAATACTGTCATGACATTTCCCATGGCAAGGAAAAAAAATTAGAAATGAAGACTGATGAAGAAGACCAAGTAAGATTTGATATTTTATGTAGAAAAAAAAAAGTTCCAGAGTGGTTTGTGGAAATGATAGGTGCATAAAGAAAAATCACATAAAATCTCTGGAAGAAAAATGGTACAGATTTCTAAAGGTAACACGAACAGAAAGCTTTGTTATGTAAACTAATGATGGAAGCAAGTTACGCTTATGCTTTCCCTGCTACCATGTGGTTTTGAAATAAGCACAGTCTTACGCAAAAATCCTGTATTTTTTTGATAATGTATATATATGTTCCCAGGTTAATTTATTACTCTTATTTTCTAAATTGTAAGGTCTTTGTATTAGAGGCATTTGTAAAGTCCGTATGTTTTTACAGTAGCATGTATAATGGAGGTCTGACTTACTAAGGTGTTTGGGTACTCTAAAATAAACTGATAAATAGGTACCAATGCAATACTCTTAGAAAGGCTGAGAGTGGTGGGGTTTTTTTTGTTCTTTTGGTTTTTTGGTTTTTTTCCTTTTTCAGATAATGCATCTGCCTTTTTTGTGAAGGGAGAAAAAAATCAAGAATGTTTTTAGCCACTTAACATCGTAATTTGCAATATTAACTCAATATGAAAGCAAGTATGTCACCTCAGACATTCAAAATATTGGCAGTTACTTCATTAAAATTCATGAGAGTTCTTTAAAGTTTCATGGATTTTTTGATAGATTTTGAGAAATGAAAGTGAAAAATCCATACTAAGTATACAGAAACACATCATGTGATTTATGAACAGATTTTCAGTCTGGAAAAAGGAGAAAAATAAGAGGCAGGGTAAAAAATTGAATGAGAAAGAGATTTAATTACACTATAACGTACATTATTATTGTACTTCTCAGCCTTAAACTGAGGAAGAGAAAACACAACATATACTGTAACAAATCAGGTTTTAAATCACAAGGGAAAAAAAGCCTCAAACATGCATCATTTGTAAGGGTTTCTTCTCCCTTAATTACAGATATTTGATGTGACATTAAATGATTAAGAGGACCAGATTGTCAGTTTTCATCAGCAGACACTGAAATAAGATGACGACAACATGTAGCTTTGAAGAAATTGTTGTGAGAAGGGGCATCTTCACAAGAAAACCCTTGTTACTGCAACATGGAAATTCTCTGAAATCAGAGGAGGTCAGTGCTGAAGAGTAACACTTCAGTGAGATAAGAAAAATACAAAGAAAAAGGCAAAGATGGACATATGAGCACACGGTGGGCATTGACTCTGGCAGTCCACAAGGACTTGAGAGGGAAATTCATGGACCCACATTTCTCAGGTATCTTGTCTTCAGGGGAATGCACATGATCAGGTATTTTCAGAAGTATCTATTTTTACATCTTGATTTTGATGCCTAATCTGTGACAGTCTGGTATCTAAGGAAACTGGAGGTGGATATTATGAAAAACTGAAATCTAAATTTTTTCCCTCTATTTCAATGTTCTGTATCAATGAGGCACTAACAGCCAAGGGGTTGTATGAGGATCAAAGAACCAAGTGCTGGTGAAACACCTTGTATAAGTGAAGTGTAATTTAAAAGCTGAAACACTGGCTTGCTGGGCCCAAGCTGGCTTTACCTCACCAGCTGATGCTGGTTTTACAGCACCTGCACTTAGGCAGGGCCTTCCGAGGTGGAAAACAACCTTACAATGTCATCCATCAGATCAGCTTCTGAATCTTGAAGTCTCCACTGCTGGACACCGCATCTCTTGATCTTACAGTTTGTCCTTGAAGCCTGTTAATGGCAGGTTCTTTGCTACTTGTCTGATTCACTTACTGAAAGAGAACAACTACCTGCAAAAAGGATTCAACTATACTTCCCTGCATTAACACTTTGTAACTATGTGTCAGTCCTGAAATACATTGCGTAATCACTCCCATGGATTTTGCTCATTGTCCTCAAAGTAGTGATTCAAGAATTGTTTTTGCAATAAATGCCTTTTTATCTTATTAATGGATTCTGGCAAAGATAATTTTAAATGTTAGTCTCCTCAATGAAGGTGTTAAGCAAGAAAAAGTACTCTACTTCATGCATTAAATGGCATACCAAATAATTGGTCTAGTTGAAACTTATCTCCTTTGAAGAAGCTGCAGTATTTTTGTTCACCTGCAGTATTTTGGTTCACCTGCAGTGCTTGCTCTAGGTTTTTCAGTTTGCAGAATTAAAAAGATCATGCTGTCAGCTTTGATCACTGTGGATGCTTGCCAGGTTTCACTCCTCCCTGGAATATAAACTTTAAAGTTAACTTAGATTAATTGCGTTTAGTCATAACGCCTTGGCAATTTCTCTACCAGCCAAAATAGACAATTTAGGCAGCATGTAATATTTAAATCCTTTACACTTCCAAAGGATGTCTAAGGCCTCTCTCTCATGTATTAGAGCAGTCATTTTAAATAGTGCTTCCTAATGGGAAGGCTCTATGGTAGTAATCTCTGCACTATGGAGAGATGCAGTTTCAAGCAAAGATGAAAGGGATTATTTGCTGTAAGCTTTTGTCTGAGTGACAAGGACATGTAGACATTCAAGAATGAAAAAAAAAATAGCATGGCCCTGGCATTGTTACCTGAATATCCTAGATTTTTTCTTTAAAATTAATTACCTATACATGTTGCAGTTGATGTGAATTACATGTTCTGGAGTTTAATAGAAATCCTAAAAACAAGAGGAATAAAGGCAACCCCCCCAAAAATACCTCTAAACTGGGAGTCATTTCTTGATACTCATCTACTAGTTTTCCAGTTTTCATTCCCTTTATAGTCCAAGCAACACATCTCACCTGTAGTTATTTATATCCTTTAAGTTCTGCAATACATGATTGCCTATGCTGCTACTTATATGGACAGTATCAACCCTCACAAACACAAATAAGATTATCTTCAAATCAGCAGTGTCTTGAAAGAAACTTTGTCAGACTGAGAGGTTTGCCTGCTGCCACCCAGGAAATCTCTTACAGAGCAAGAAAAGAAACACGAAACTTTCATCTAAATCCTTGATGTCATTTTCACAATAAAGTGCCCAAAACTAAACACAAGGAATGCCACAACTGGAAGACCCCACGTCCTGATGGAAATCTGTGAAATATGGATTCTGCATGCCGCCTTCTCCTTTGGCTGTGGTTGGGATGCTTTTGATAATGCTGTGTGAAAACAGCACTGAGCACAGACTATCACAGCAGGCAGTAAGGGTGGCAGGAGAAAGCTGAGAAGCAGCATGGCTTCTAATTTATGCAGTAGTTCCATCCACCCAAGTGGGATTTCCTTGTAAAGACCCCCTGCCTAGACAATGTTCTGCACAGTTTTGGAAAACAACATTCAGTGCCTGTGATGAACACTTGTAAACCAGGAGCTTGTCAGAGTCTACGGAAAGAGCACTGCTGAAGGTGAGCTACTGCAGCTTAATGTTATTGTGTGCATCATTATCACCCACACAAACCTTTTGATGGATGGATGAATAATTCCTGTGTGTGGGAAAGTAACACCAAGTGATGGATTTCACCAGCATAAATATCACCAGCAATTAGTTGGAACAGTTGGGGGGAAGAAAAAAAAAAAAAAAAAGACAGTACAGTCAACACTTCAATTTGGAAACATTTAATTTTTAGGTAAGTAATTCTAATTAAGAGTTTTATATACCATGAGACAAGAGAGCCTTCAGAATGGGATGAAGTTTGTTCTCCCTCTCCTTTTATTATGCTTGCAAAAGGGATGTATAAATGATGAAACATCATTCAAAGGACATGGAAGAATATCTTCAGATTAGTTTTCCATCTGTTTCGGTAATACAGGACATGAGTATTCTTGCATAATATGATCTCCATATAGGCGGTCCCTTGCAAATGATATAATGAAATTCTCCATACCAAGTATCTGGCCAGGAAATGTTTAACATTATTGTGGGTGAAATTAGTTTTGCTCATAACCAACACAGTAGATGACTGCTAGAATACAGATGCTCAATACCTGCCAACCACATGCATAAGGCTTCTTATTTGAGATGAACAGCCACTGATACTCCTGCCTAACAACCGAACTGTACCTAGTTTTCTTTAAAAATAAATTCTTTTCGAGAGGGCTAAGACATATACTATTGCTGTTCACTGCTAACTCAAGTCACTCAAACTCCTTCTTGGAATGTATCACACTTTCTAAAAAATATCAGATTAATTTATACAGTGTTTCTTAGATTTGCCAGTATGCTCTAGGTTCATCTGCACCCTGTAGTAGAAAATATGTCTGTACATCACTTGTCTCTCTACCAAGAATTGCTCTAACTTGCAGTTACTAGAAAATGACAAAATGAGTGGCCAGAAAATGGAAGCAGAAAACTGAAAGTGCTGATGGAGCATCTCTTTGTCTCTGAAGCACAAGATTGAGTCTGAAGACAGAACACTGAAGGAGTGGTAAATCATGAACAAAGCTGGGGGAAGTCTCCTATAGTGGATATTAAGTAGGGACTGCAATCAAAGGCTAAATGATAAAACATCACAGTAGCCCAAACTGGCTTAAGGAGGACTTTAAAATCCCTTATTTGAAGGATAGAACAGCCTTTAAAGACATGCAGTTCTGTGTCAGTATATGCACATATAAGTGACAGAAAAGAAGAAAACAAAACAGATCTTAGATTCTTGATGTAAAATTAAAGCAATAGAAATGCCTGAAGCACAGTTCTGCAGCTTCATGTCTTTTAAAGGTCTTACTTTGGTATGAAATCAGAGTATTGGAGCAACAAATCAAATATTAGGAACTTCATAAAATTTAACCAATTGATGTTATATGGCATACATGCCTAAATAATTGCCAGGAGCTTATGAATAAACAAACAAACAAATAAATAAATAAATATGAGCATCATGTCACTGCTTAGCTTGTATAACTACTCTATTCTATCCTATCCAATCCCATTCTGTTCTAAGTATAAGATTAAACATTCCCCATGGGCTTCATGCTCCCTCCAATGCAATCTATGTAGCATCGGTGTCCTGCGTGAGAAACAACAATAATAACAACAACAAAAAGAAACCCAAACCCACACAAGAACATTTCTGGGGCAGCACCTAGGCTATTTTCATGCCTGTGACAATGTATGTAGAAGACATTACATAATTAGATATATGCTTCCTTGGTCTTACATTGAGTACATGTATTAGCTGAAAGATTAAATGGCATTAGGTATTGCATTATTTTATGAGTCCTGGGAATCATTTAAGAGATGTACTGAAAGTTATGAACTGTGTTTAGCAGAACATAGGGCCATGTAGGAGGGACTGTACATGAAGCTCCTTGCTGTCCAGATGGCTGTAACACACTGTCTTACGGAAAAAGGTGTTTGAAGGTATTATTTTCAAAAGCATTAGGTATTGACTTCTCCAGTTCTTTAACTGAAAGTTATAATTTTTTTTCTTGGTTTGTTTCCTGCTGTTTATGTGGCACTTCCAAATTCTTTACATCAATTCTGGGAACACTAAAAGTCCAGCCCTAGTCCACTTCTTGTTCCTTAGACACATCTTTTGCACTTATTTACAATCCTTAAAACTGTGAAGGCCCTTAAGCTCAAGACAGATTTCAAGGCCTATTTCGTTATCAAATGTTCTGAGGAGATAAATTCAGTTAGTGAAGGGGGATCATACACAGCTAGTTTTTAACAGGTTATTGACTCAATTTAAAACACTATTTCAAATCATACCTTACAGATGTTAATATTTTCTTAAAAATCTATTACTTGTATCTTTTGGAGCAAGAAGAGAGAAAGCAATCTTTAATTATATAAGGATTACAACTTGAATCATCTGAAAGAAGGTGGATATATTCAAGAATGAGAAATCAAAATTCCATTTTTCCATTTTGGATTAGCAGAACTGTGTTTTCTGTTGTAGTGCTTTTTGATGCTTCATTTATGATCCAAAATGCAGTATCAGATAGAAAATATGTATAAACACACTGTGCTCTCTTATATTATATACTCATACAGTATGTGGCAAGCAGTAGAAGCAATACATACAGTACGAGGCAAACAACTGAAGCATAGCTTAAGACTCTGATAGCGAATAGTACCTCCATTTGTTTTGAGATTTGTATTATGATGAATGCTGTATTCTGTTAATTCCCTTTTGACCATTAGGTGTCTTTCTTTCCTTTTTATCAAAGATTCATTGCATTTGTGTTCTGTCCTTTCTCTGTTAGGTGCAGAAGCACTTTGCTTTCCCTTGCTTCTCTATTTTGAGTCAGTTCCCCACAGGTATATACACAACTTCTGCATTTTTAATGATCTTATCTCTACAGTATCTAAGCTCCAGAATAAAATATTTATGTGCAGTATCTTGTAGATCAGCAATTCTTTCCTGTGTCCACACAACAGATTGGTTTTAAATTTAAAAGACAGTTTGGGGCAAAGCTAGTTTTTCCATACTCCTTATGGACCTGGTCACAGAAGCTGAAAAAGCAACTACCTATACATAACACTTCTACTGCAGAGTTTAGATTGTTATTGTTGGGCCCCTGGGATTTCCTGTGCAATTCCTCAGACCCATCTATACAGTATTTCAAATGCCAGACTCTGTCTTACATGTTTTCAAACTATTAATTTAAATCTGATTGAGCTGATTGAATTGCAACCACTGTATCAACTAGCTGAATGTTTGTCTTAAGGATAAAATTATCTTAGTTTCATTAAGAGGAAAACATGTTAGTATTAAACTAAAAAGAAGATGGAGAGCAAAAGTAGGTGCGTATATATAGATTCTTCATTAAGTTAATGAAATTGGCTTTGAAACAAAGCAAGTTTTAGAGCAAAAATCTCTTCCTTTTGGAGACAAACCTAAATCAAGTTCATCATTACAGTACATAGTAAAGATAGAAATATCAATCCAGCAGGTTACGACAGATGGTTTCACTGTCATTTTTCACATTCTGCTTCCAAGCAAAGAATTGCAGTAAAAAAATGAACAAAATATAAGATTATGCATCCTTTTGATAGAATTACACAATCGAAATTCCAGTCCCTCCACTGACTTTCCTCAACTGGAAATGCTCTGAAGGACAGAAGAAGATATTCTGGCATTATCTGCCAGCTCATTCCAGAGAAAGCAGACTAA
This sequence comes from Nestor notabilis, assembly GCF_000696875.1. Lineage (NCBI taxonomy): Eukaryota > Metazoa > Chordata > Aves > Psittaciformes > Psittacidae > Nestor > Nestor notabilis. Next base: position 24,786 of record NW_009916053.1, read on the forward strand.
ACGTGTTTCACCCTAGGCTGAGCTGCCAGGTTGCTACGTGACCCTGAGTTCATCTCCTGTGACGCCTGTGTCTCAATTTACTGACCTTTTACAAATGGAATAATTACCCTAATGCACCCATTTAAGGGTCTGTAAGGAAAATTATTTATTGCTTTGACTATTCTACAATCTTGTTGAAATTTCTAGTTCCCTTTCAGAAGCAAAGTTTTTAAAAAGCAAATCTAACAGTCAAATTTCACATCACACACTGACTGCAAAGGTCTTAAAAATTAATGAAGAGAATGGAATATGACTTAAAGCAGGAAAAATAGAAAAGCAGGCTAAAGAAACAATCTGAGCAGTGACTTCAATGGGGTAGTTAATGATTCAAATTAGCTTGGTGAAGGAATCTGAAATAGACAATCAATGCTTTGATGTTTTTTAATCACAGTAAACAGTAATAGTATCTCAAGCTGTATGATTGAAAGGAAGCCTTGGGGAAGTTAGACCACTGGGCCCATCGAAGCACTGGGCAGAAGAACATTTTAAAATCACTTTAAAAGTATAACTTAAACTACATTAATAGACAGAATTAATTTCTGCTACACATTTTACAAATGGGAAGGCTACACTGCTCTAAGTTGCTGTTGTATCTCATCTGAAAATGACAATATATTATGCTTTAATATCCTTTTCTCTTGCTTCAGGGTTTGACAGGCTGATAAGTTGAGTGTCACTAGCAATTCTGCACAGGGAAATTTCTCTGCAAATGAGCCAAAATTAGCTTCCAAAACTTTTCATTCCTGAATAGAGATCTGCAACAATTGGGTGGTTTCCCAATAAATTTCAGTGGTTTTAATAATGAAGTCCTCAGAACAAAATACTGTAGCCTTCAAAAAATACTTCGGGAAGCTGATCTCTAGCTGAAGTCTCCTCCAGTCTTTCAGAGGTTACTTTGTTCTTTTGAAGTAATTCAAACGTAAGTGTTGTCTCTCTTGCTTCTTCAATCCCCACAAAAATCCTATCCACAGAATCCAGTGACACCCTCACCTTAGGGATTCTTGAGCTGCTGGCTGAAAGCCAGCTGAAATTTTCCTAGTCAGGATGTAGAACAAGTGAGCACAGTGGGCCTCCCACTGCCTTTATCTGACTTACTCCTCTGTGGCCAGAAGGAAAATCAAGTTCTATACTTCACTACAAAGAAAAAAAAAAACAACAAAAACCCAAATGCAGCTACTCAGCTCAACAAAGCAGTAAGACCCACATATACCATACACGACATACCTTGGTATGTGCAGCCCAAGAAGGATGCAGCAGTTTAGGTAGGGCTTTTTCTTAAGTCAGTTAACTCAGTGGCTCAGACCCAAATGTAGGGCTTTCAAGCCTACATTCAAGGAACACACACACGATAGTTAAGTTGCTGCTAACCTGAGGCAAAAGAGAACCAAAATTTGCAATCCGTCAAATGTGAGAGCTCTTCAGAGGGAAAAAACACAAATCATGACCTCACTCCAGAACACATTCTTTATCTGTGTCTCCTATAAATACCAGAAAAGGCTTTCCAGAAGACATTCAGAGAAGAATTCAATGTGTGTCACAGCACCAGTGTACATAACCTTGTAACTAAGTTAATACTTTCTTCTTAAAGTAGAAAGTAATTGAAGATACTTCCTGAATTGAGCATACCCTTTAGGAATGGCAAGCATTTGAGTGGGAATCCTATATAATGGCATACCACAGGAAAACTAAAAGATGTAGGGTGTAGTTACTCTAAAGCTTTTCTTTCCATTTTGGGGAAGAAAAACTTGTTCTTCCCAATAATGCTCGTGCAGTGATTCATGGTAAGAAGTGAAGGATCATACCATCTTGTTCTTTACAGCCTACAGGAAAGAAGAGTATGGATTGATAAAAACACAAAGGAAAGATAAAGACTGGAGAAGAAATGTAAAGTTCAGACAGGGATGGCCAACTGAATGAGGATTCAGGACAATAAATGAACTGTTGCAAGGGGTTTACAGTGTTACAAATTGAAATAAAGCTACTACATTCTGTATTTTTGCATGCATGCATTTCTCACTGATGTTACCATCCCTGAATGATAACTACATAAATCCATATTATCATGGGTTTTGTTGTTAAATTGTTGTTATTGAATTAAATTTAATGTAATAAATTAAATTGTTGATAAATTAAATTGTTAAATATTATTTTACCTATTTCATATACCAAATCTTTATAGGTTTATTAAGAAGCATTAATATTTCAATGGATTAGTAATTTTAACATTATCAGATGCCAAACTCCCAAATAAAAAAAAAAAGCCATTTTAGTTATCACTGAAAAGACAAGGAAAAACTGCTGTAGGTTTTGATAGAAGAATGTGCATGTATGTACACAGATACACACTGCTCACAAGTACCACTAGTAATACATTAAGAACATTCCCATATTGTTACTAACATTTAATCTTTTGCTGACAAAAATGTGAAGTCATGTGACTTCTATTCAGAAGTTGAAAGAAGTAAGATAAAGGCAATTTGGATTTTTCAACATAAATAATTTGTAGGTATAAAACTAAACAGTAAATTCTTGTAAATACTGACTAGATGTTAGCAATACTACTATTTTTAATGAGTAAACAGCAGCAATATTTTCAAAGTTACTTTCCGTTTTTTAAAGTCTTGTTTATTATTGCCTAGCAATCAATTTTGATGTTTTAGTGATTGCATTTACTGATAAGTGTTTCAACCTCTTTGATCCTTACCCAAAGTCTGTTGAAATTAACTTGAGTCCTTCCAGTAACTCTTACGAATCTGGGAGGGTGCAAAAGCTCAACGACTGATTATTTCTTTATTCATAACTCAAACCAAATATAAATAGCAAGATCTCAAATTATTCTATCATATATTGTTTTGATGGAGGTTCTTGAGCATTAAATTTACCAGCAGCTGTCTAGCCTGCAGGTGCTTAGAGTAGATGCAAAAATCTAAACATGTACTCACTGGAAGTACTAAAAAAAAAAGAGGTGTTAACAAAACCAAGTTGCCCTGAATTTTCTTTTTTTTGACAAGCTGAGCAGAAAGTTCAGAGTGTATCTTGTATCCTCTAGTGTAACTCTCATGACACAAACTGCTTTCCAAGTGTTCTGACATCCCTAAGATTGCATACTTCTGGCTGCCTTTCCCCCATTGACGATTTTTCATTTTTTCAAGCTGAACATCTGATAGTTCACCTAGATTGAGAAACACATTTAGGTCTATTTATTTGTTTCTTCTCGAGGTGCTTGCAACATCTTTTTAATTAATAAAATCTGCATACTTCATCAGCACACATTTTTATTTCCTCAACACCCATTTAAATGTTAATGAAATTGAATCTAACCTTATCTCTAGGTTTTCTCCTACATACTGATTGTTGCAATTTACCAATTTGTTTTCAGTTTCAGGGTACAGTATTTTATTCAATATGCTGTAGGTAATTACAGTAGATATCACATGTCCTATTCTAAACCAGCAAGATTGAATTGAATGCTCTATTGGTTTAGATTCCCTTCCCTGCCAGCCTCTGTGAATTACCGGAGCTGCAAATCACAGTCAAGTTACTCAGTGGAAAAACTGTCCTGGCTATTTGTATTTAAACCAGAGCATTTTATATCACTCCAAATCGATCCCAAATGTGGGAGTGTTGTCAGCTCCAAGCATAATTTGGCATACACTTATCCTAGTATAGAAAATCCTTAGGAATTCGCTTCCACTACTTCATATATTTGAGTTGTAATTACATCCTTCTAGTATCACAGCATACAAACCTTCCAAGCAAGAGCCTGTAATTACAATGTCGGGAAACTTCTGCTTTTCAGTAGTAAAAGTTACCATTGAACATCTTGGTGCAAGTCAGTAGACGAAATCATTGATACAGGCAAAGTTAGAAGAAACAAAGGTGGCTTTACACCACCTTTACACTTTACCCTCTCTGTTGCAGACACCCAGTTGCCCTACATTATTACATGATTATGGCTGTAATAAGCCCAGGTAGAACTTATGAGCCACAGTGAGTATGAGGAAGCAATTACAGCAATTAATTTTGTGACTAACATATGTCACACATGGTTTTGTCAATGTTAAGATTCCTTTGCTGCAAGGTCTCCAAAACAGTGTTCAATGTACTCCCTAGCCTAGCAACAGCAAGACCATGCTTCATTTTAGCGAAAGCACTTTGACAGCAGAGAATACACAAAGGAAGTTTCTACAGCTAGAAAAAACCTCAGTGAAGGCATAACACAGATTGGAAAAGAAATCACCACTGATAAACAGAGTGCTTTGGGTGAGCAAAATGAAAAGCAAAGCAAAATGAAACTGTGCTGCTGTAGCCAAGCTTAGACTTGCTTAAGCTCCAGACAATAGCTCCAGAAGGGGGATACACACCAGGCATTATATGAAATGATGAATGCAGCTGACCTGGACACAATTCAAAGAATATCCCAACTTGAAAAGAAACCGGTTGTATACAGAAGACTTTGATGGTGAGCACAGCCTTACTAGCTGATATTTTAATTAAAAGTGTCAGTATGTTTAAAACTGTCTTCTCAATGTTCCCTAACCAGAGATTCAATGAACTTTCAGAAAAGTCAGAAAAGGCAACATAGGACTAATTTTAGATGGGTGACAGTATTTCATACCCCAGCGCAAACATCTTATGAATATTTCCACAGTGTGCTTTCTTATGAGTGCCATAAGAATAGAGCAGCATACACATAATTTTCATGGACTTAAGTCACATAAATTTCCCAACGCTAATACAATCTTCAGTCTGCTATGTTAGGTAGTGCACACTTTCAGCTAGTGGGATACAGTTTAAATTCTTTGCAGAAGAAGTAAGAAACTGTGGTGGGTTTGACCTTGGGTGACTGCCTAGCACCCACCCAGCCACTCTCTCACTCCCTGCCCTCAAGGGAAACAAAATAAGATTAAAAAGTTTGAGCTAAAGGCAGGGAAATCACTCACCAATTCCCACCATGGGAAAAACAACTTAACCTGGGAAATTATTTTAATTTATAGCCAAATAAAAATAGAGTAGGATGGTGAGAAACAAAGACAAACCTAAAAATACTTCCTCCTCACCTTTCTTCCCAGGGTCAACTTCACTCCTTTATTACTGACTCTTTAACCTGCCAGCCAGTGGCACAGGCGGGTGGGGAATGGGGGTTTTGATCCACCCATAATGCTTCATCTCTGCTGCTCTTTCCTCCCCACACTGTTCCTTGGCTTCAGTGTAGGGTCCCTCCAGTAGGATACAGCCCCTCCAATGTGGGTCCTTCCCATGGGCTGAAGTTCTACAAGAACTGCTCCAACATGGTTCCTATCCATGGACCAGAGTCCTTCAGGTACAGAGTGGGGAATGGGGGTTTTGATCCACCCATAATGCTTCATCTCTGCTGCTCTTTCCTCCCCACACTGTTCCTTGGCTTCAGTGTAGGGTCCCTCCAGTAGGATACAGCCCCTCCAATGTGGGTCCTTCCCATGGGCTGAAGTTCTACAAGAACTGCTCCAACATGGTTCCTATCCATGGACCAGAGTCCTTCAGGTACAGACTGCTCTAGCGTGGGTCCCCTATGGACCACAGGTCCTGTGGGAAACCTGCTCCTGCGTGGGCTCTCTGTGGGCTGCAGTTTCCTTCAGGGCACATCCAGCTGCTCCAGTGTGAGGTCCTCCACAGGCTGCAGTGTGACTGTCTATCTGCTCCACTGGGGTCCTCCATGGGTTGCAGAGAGACAAACTGTGTCACCATGGTCTTCAACTTGCACTGCAGAGGAATCTCTGCTCCAGCACCTGGAGAACCTCCTCCTCCTTCTTATCTGACTTTGGTGTCTGTTGGGCTGTTTTCTTTCACATATTTCTTAAATCTCTCTCACAAAAAAAAACTTTTTTAATCCTTTATTAAACATGTTATTATAGAGGCGCCATCAGTGTCACTGCTGGGCTCAGCTATGCCCTGCAATGGATTTGTTGGAGTTAGCTGGAACCATGTGTGTCTATCACAGAGCAGCTCCTGCCTCTCCTCAGAGAGACTGTCTCAGCATCCATCCCCCAGCCAGTACCTGGGCACAGACACCCAATACAGAAATAAAAAGAGCAAAGATATAAAGAACTATGACATATAGAAGGCTTTAATAAAAAAAAGTAGGATCTTTTCTCTTGTCAAACCAATAGTTTGAAAGTTCAGCTCAAGAACATTCATAGTGACTCAACTGGCTGCTTTACTTTCCTCATTAAAAAAGTCATTTCACTCAGACAGAAACAAATAGAGATACTTGATTAGTGATTCAGAAAAATTAAATAAAACAAAGAATTTGAGGGAAACCAGACAGATTTAAGGTGCATAGTTTACAATATCTATGTTCACTGCTCTATGTTAAATGGTGTGTTATGACGACATCCCATTAGGTGGTACCATAAGCTCAGAATTTCACTTGAATGTCAGAGAAAAAAATGGATCAAGAAACACAGCATGTACAGACAAGAACAAAATCTAATTAAAAAACTCTTAAGCATACACTTGAGTATAAAACTAACTTCATAACACTTTCAATGCTTTTAGCTTACATGAAGCAAGCTGAAAGCCACAACTAATGTAGTCTTTCCATCAAAGGGCCATTTCATTTATTCTCTACTGAGGTCTATGCCAAATTACTAAAATCAACAGGTATTGAAATGGAATATTATAACTGAATTAGCTACTGGCAGGAGCTATACATAATGTAACTGGAACATAAACCCAGAAAGTAAAATTAATTTTCTAGTAAGATTAAAATAATTTGATGTGTCTAAGGCATAGGCATGCTCCTCATGTTAGACATCTTCTTCCTTAGAGTATTGTTTTAATAATGTCAAATAATGTGGCACTAATGAGACCTGGTTTTGTTTTTCTATTCTTTATTAAAGTAGAATGAAAGTCAAAGTAGCACTTACCTGTCACACTCAGCAGAGCAGGTTTACATTTGTTTATTTTCTTTATGTTCTATAAAAATACTATTTTCTTCCTTAGTTTCTTGGGCTTACCACTAGTAATCCTGTTTTGTCATTCGTTTTGTGATCCTTAGCCTTTCTTACAGTGATGCTGAGATAAATCCTAAAACCCTATTAAAAATAAGCAAAATCTTTCTTGTTGTTTTAAAGATTTCTGATCTGCAAAGTCCACAGTTAACGTCTATTCTGAGTAGTTTTATGGATAATTTTCAGTATTATACTCATTACTAATTTATAACTCAAGAATGTTGCATGCAAGAGTGAACCACCTGGGGCAAAAAGGACATGATGTTACCTCATGCCATCTGAAAGGTATTAATGCTCTTTTCAGACATATATATAGAGGATATTTAGAAAATATGTAAACAATTTGCTTTATTTCAAGGAGGAAAATCCCTGAGATCTAGGCAACATCAACCTGATAACTACAGGAAAAATGCAGTGATTGTATAGATTGGTCAGGCAAAAGATCATTTATCAGGTGTAAATAGATTTTTTTTTACCACAATCAGGTCTATTTTGAGCTACAAAAGAGGAAATCGTTTGATTGAAACTTACTGTGATGCTTGTCCAACTGCTGATGATACAACCTATGACTGTACAGCACAAGATTTAAAGGAAATATTATTCCAAAAATGCGTGGTGCCTGTTGCACTTGCACATCAAAGGCTCCTTTATCTATGATCAGCCTAGTCTGACCATATATTATCCTATTGCTGGAAGAAAAATAAGTACAGAGGCCAATAGCATCTCTTGGTCAATCATCTGTTCTCTTTCTCAGTCTCCTGTAGAGCTTAACTGAACCCCAAGGTTATAATGCACAAAATTTAAAGTAACTCTATGTCCTCTCTGAGCTGAGTGCTTAATCATATAAACACAGCATAGTTTGGGTCAGAAGATCACCTGGTCCAACCCCCACCCTGCCAAGGGCAAGGACATCCTTCACTAGATGAGGTTGCTCAAAGCTCTGCCCAGCCTGACCTTGAATACTTCCAGGGATGGGGCATCCATAACTGGGCAGCCTGTTCCAGTGTCTCACCACCCTCCTCATAAAAAGTTCTTCTTTATATGCAGTCTAAACCTACCTTCTTCTGGTTCAAAACCTTTGCCCCTTGTGCTGTCACTACACGCCTTGGTAAAAAGTATTTCTCCGTCTTTCTAATAAGTACCCTTGTGGGAAAATGGGGGAAATTAGAGACTGCCTCTCCCCAACACTCCAAGTTTATAACAGTAAGGAAACCTTACAGTAAAATGCAGCTGCTACTTCCAGGA
>NW_009916054.1:0-4665 GCF_000696875.1 Nestor notabilis
CTCCCCGCTCGCCCTGCCTGAGCGAACTGCCGCACCACGTCCTGTTTGCCCGCCCTGGTCGCCGCGCTCCTTGGGCCAGGTTTTTACCCACCGAGGGCTGGTGTTGTCCCTCCTGGCCCTGCCCCCTGTGAGCCAGGTGCTCGCCTCAGCTGAGCTGCCGGCTCCTGGGCAGGTCCTCTCGCGGACTTGAGGCTCCCTTGGTGGCTCTCGCCACTCCGAAATGAGGCTCCGGGACGCTGAGCTTCTCCCCGCTCCGCTGTTCAAGGCGTCCTCTCGGGAGATACCTCAGCAATTCATGCGCAGAATATCTCTGTGAAGCACAAGGGTTCCTCCAAGCATCCAGAAACATCTGATTATCGCCATATGCTAACCTGAATTGCTGACATCGGCAACACTCTGACATGTAAAACTGCACAAGTACGCAGCTTTCTGTAGCTTGATAATGGACAGAAGACATTTCCTACCTTTCCCAAATTATTCCATTCTCTGGTACCAAATATGTTTGCAACAAGTTTCTAAGCAAAAAAGTGGTAGAGTGAGATTTTCCCTGGGTTTCACACCAAGCTCTTGATTAAAAAAATCACAAGGAGGACAAAAAAAAAAAAAATAGTAGGGTATACTAATATTCGAATACTCATATTCAAACTTCACACACAAAAACAGGCTTCAAGTATCTTGCTTCCTTTGTCTTTTCAACTGAACATTTGCTCCCAAGATAACAAAGAAGCCCTCGAGATGTCTCTAGTAATCCAGTCCCTGCCAGGTTCACCCATTCTTCTACTGTAAAACCACCAACCAAGCAGTCTTTTACATCACTGTTATTATACTGAGAGTTGCTGGAAAGCAGAAAAAGAATATGTTCAAAAAGGAAAAAAAAAATAAAAATAAAAAAGAGACTAGAGTCTGCCAGGCTACCAAAAAGTATCTGTGTCCACATGAATCCTAAAATACTTTAATACATAAAGAACATGTTATTCTCTTTCAAAATCCAAACTGATTGCCAAGTTGATTCACAGGACTTACATTTTATAAGATCAGATTACCAAAAGTTCATGTGCACAAAACCACAGGAAAGATCATTTTTCACTGCAAATCCCTTGACACTTGGGTTTAGCTCTACCCATCTCTACAACAGGCACAGAAGGAAAAGAAGAACATAACCATTTGCACGTTTTATTTGTATAAAAGCAGAAATACGTATCGTAACATCATAAGCAGCAAGCTTTCAACACTAGTTCTTTCTATCTGCAGCTGAAATAACAAGCAATTGATGTCCCAGAACTGCATCAGGTTAGATGCTCTTTTTGGTGTTCTAGTTAGGACATCAGTTCCACCACTACATCTTAAAGAGATGAAAAAAAAACCCTCAACACAAGAAACACATCTGTGAGCATGTTAAACCTAGGAATACTAAACTGTGATGCATTTAAATCATCACTGACTAAACATAGACATTACTAATAACTTGAAGGATGTTTATTTTAAGTTCAAGATTTGTTAGAGGTATTACCAAAAGCATTTTTTTGTTTTTAAGAAAAAGGGATGGGAAGGGAAAACTGCTAAAATCAGATGATGAAAACTGTGACTTTCTAGTTATCTCCAACAAGCACAAACAAACAATTAACCTGACTGTTGAGAGCTCTAGGCACACACTCCACCAGCACCTGCTTCATTGGTTTTCTAGTTAAAAAGGGCTGGGAACAGCATGGAAGCAGTCAATCTATCAGTGCAATGGAAATTAGTGTAATAGGAATATTTGGAAAAGTAACTCAAAAAGAAAGAAAAGGTTATATTCATGAGAGAAAACCACTGGCCTTAATCTACCAAGTAGAAGATCTGCTTTCTAATTTTCTTCTTAGAATTTCTGGCAAAGAACTACTGCAATAAAACATCAATATATGGTAAACTCTATAAAGAAAACTGAAGTGGAAAATATGCCCTCACCTTAAAGACAAGAAACGAGGTGGGAAATCAAATCAATGGTCTGTTCAGCCGGATGGCTCTAGTTTCTATGAATTAGGGGTACTGAAAGTACTTTTTTCTGTAAAAGAAATTGCTGAAAAGATTAAGTCTGTGTTGTTTAATATTAGTGTAAAATGATGTGGGGGTGAGGGCAGCTGACAAATGCATGCTACATTAGAGACCTCTGGTGTCAGAAGAATACAAACAAGTACGTGTTTAATTGTTAGAAACTAAATAATATATTGGAATGTTTCTGCTGATACATTAATGAAGGTCACTTGCCAACTCTGACTGCAGAATCACAAAGTTTTCAAGATGAGCACTCAAAAACATCTTTAAACATTTGAGGCTATAAAAAAAATTAATTTCTTAAAACTACCTACTTTTCCTAATTAACCAATTTAGTGATGAAAATCATGACTTTTAAGAAAAGGCTTCTGACAAAGTCTCATAACTTACTGATCACTGTTGCTGTGGAGAATAATGACTGAAGTTGACATATAATCCTTTCATTAAATATAAAATGGATAACAACATGGTCAAAACTACATGAAGTGGTGTGCTCTCAATTTCATCTGCTACAAACTCATTTAAAGTAATTATGAGAGAAGCGTGGAACAGAGGTGGAAGATATAAAGCAGGATATGAAGTATGAAGCTTCCCTTTCTATACAAAAGTTTTGGTGAACAATTACCATTGGTATGGTGTCAGGTGATTTACCCATAAATGGTTAAGAGCAATTGTCAGACAAAAGCTTTTAATTCACCCCACTTTCAAAATTTCCCAGAACAATGTGACAGGAGTCTTTCTGACTGTGATTTGATACACTTCTTTTGATCAAAACTGGGGATGAAGTGTGGGGAGCTTTTAAAGTGGTTTGAAAATCATCTTAACAACCACAGTGGAGGAAACTAATAGAAGAAGGAAGAAAAGTGTCCACCACATCCAAATAGAACACGATGAAGGAAAAAAAACAAAACAATAAAACTTTAAAGGAAAGCTGAAGCATGATGCTGTGTCCGAGAAGCCTAAAGATTTTACCAAAAGACACAACTTAGACCATTTTGAAGTTGTAACTTCCCACCATCATGGAAAACTACTCAACCACTGCGTACAATTAAGCATCTCCACAAAAAGAGAGCAGAAAGCCAGCAAACCCTCTTTACATTCAAGTACCCTGGCAGCACGTAACAGCCAAGTGACCTTTTACTGAAGTTATATTAATTACATTTAACTTTACGTTAAACTGCGAAGGGGAGAAGAGAAGGAAGAAACCTTTCTATATGTCATGAATACAGCAAGGCCAAAAGTACAGTTCAGGCCTTGTCACAACCAGATAGAGAAATTGAAAAACCGTACTTAATCTTTGTTCTCCTAATCACGAAAAGCCTGGAAGATAGCAACCTACAGTACAGCTGAACTTGGTATGCTGAACGTATGTTCCTATGAACTGTTACAATATGTATATTGTAACAGCGAAAACAGTACAGTGCAGAAAGAGGACCAACTTCCCATCAATGCTGAGCAGAGGGAGCAAAGTTTACTGCTAGTATCTTCTACCTGCTGAAATTAAGGAGTGTAGCCAAAGAAGTTAAAAAAAAAAAAAAAAAAAAAAAAAAGTAAAACTGTTGATTTCTACTCTGCAAGGCAAAAGTCACTTGGTAGTAAAATTTATGACAAGGAATAAAGTACACTAGACCTTATTACGCTTTCCACTATGCAACTCACCATATAAACTTGGCCGTACTGAGACCCCCAATTTAAGAACACTCCAGATCATTACCTCTCAGCTTGGCAGTGTAAAACTGCATTTGGAGACATAAAATTCAATCTGCAAGCAAGGAACCTTAAACTCAATAAAAATTAAAGAATTTTTAAAGTCCTAAAAAATAGCAGCACAAAACCAGTTTTTGCTTTATTCTGTTACTTCCTCATATCAATAAAAAAACAAAATCAAGGGATTTTAAAGGATTTTTAATGAAAATTTTACAAAATAATCCTTATTCAGTGCTGCTCCAGATGTTAAGACACCTCTTCATCTGCTTCTTGGCTTTGTATGATACACAAAGATAGAAATTGCATTAAGTTCTTTGCATGTTCACTGTAATGCAAGAACCTGCTGCTTATCCTCTAGAATTTCTTCCTCCTCATCCATTTGGTCATCCCAGCCCCTTAAAAGAAACATACCAGAATGATTTTCAGCAACTCAAATTCCTCAAGCTACTCTGCTTTAAGCTTTAGTGACGTATGTTCACATACGTAAAATTAAAAAGCATGAAAATGGCTTTTTCTGTATATTTCACAAGTATACATATATTGCAAGCAAATATATTCATTTTTTCCCCTCAGCTTTTGTCACATACATTTTAACCTCTTAAACAAGTAGAAAATAAATAACGTTGTCACCAGTTTGCCTTAATAGAGAAATCCCACATCCTAGAACAAGTAAACTAAGGAAGTGGGTCTCATTTACACTCTCTGCACTATTTGCAAACATTGTTTTGTTTTGTACTGACCTGCAATTTCAACATTACTAACATTAAAAAAACAAACAAAACCTCAATCAACCAACCCTAACCAAACCCAAACAACCACAAGTATCTGAATCAGCCATATTCATACAGAATGTAGTTAAACTTAAGTGTGTCTCAACGACCTTACTAATTACAAGATATCGTGGTTTAAGCCCAGCCAGCAACTTGG
>NW_009916055.1:0-28800 GCF_000696875.1 Nestor notabilis
TTATTATATAGAATTTTTATTATTAATTAACTTTTTTTTTTTTTTTAAGACTACAAACCCCTGGGAGACAGGCCTGCAGGAGGGCTGGGTGGGCTGACCCGGCCTGTTGGCACCCCACAAGGTTGGGGGGAACACGCTGGCATGGGTGCAGAAACAACCTAGGAGGAGAGCAAGAGGCACGTACCACTGCTGAGGCAGCTTTTCTCCCCAGACAAGAGGTGATAAAGGTAGGAGAAAGGAAAGGACTGTGCCCCAGGTGAGAATTTGCTCTAATAAAGGCAGGAAAAGTGACACCCCCAGTTATTCCTTCATTTCTTACTCCTGTGTTAAGGTGAGCAGAGCTATGGGATGCAGCTTGTAAGGCAAAGCAAACTTTTCACTGTGATTCAAGACAGCTGCCACTCAATTAAGATGCCTGTGCCCACCCTATCTTTCACTCCCAGTTTTGCAAGTTATTGTGGAATCATTGCAAATCTTGCAGTGACATTTTTTGTTCTTAATGTTTCACTTCTTGATTATGTGAAAACCTCAGTATGTTTTTAGGATAAATTCCAGTGCCTGTGGCTTCACCTTTTAGGGCAAATGATCCAGACAAAGTATAAAAAGATGCAAAAAGGCGAGGGGGGGAATTATTGTTGGTGCCTCATGGTCCTATTAAGGCAGTACTATGATTTCCTGGTAATGGCATAGTAATTTATGGCTTCTGAAGTTAGAAGTCATCTAATATATCATCACAGCCCACTAAGATATATTAAGTTTATTTTTTATTTGTTTTTTAAAAACAAAATAAAATTTTTTTGCAGTATAGCAAAAAATGCTATTTTTCCATTTCCCAGCAAGCCAAAGTCTCCTCTGTAAAAAGAAGCTATATCATTCTATCACAGAGAAGAACAGATGGTGAATAGCAGGTATGCGAAATGTTCATACTACTCTTCTTTATTTCACCTTTCACTGTAATTATATTGCATGCCAGGCTCCAAATGAAGCATTGAATTCAGACACCAGAATTCGGTGGAGATGAATTTTACAAAGCTTTAAATGTTAGTTCAATTTCATGACATTTTGAGTGTAATTTATACACATCTCAGAACGTGCCAGGTACTTAGAGGTGCATCAGAAGAGGCAACGATCTTATTGCAGCTTATAATCACGAATGAAATTTTCAAATAAGCAGTGAAATATAAGTAAACAAGCAGTGAAGTTTGCTTGCATCTGGCTAATGCCTCCATTAATCTTTATTAGTAATTTCTAATATTGAGAGTGGGGAAGGTAGGATTTATAGCTCTCTTCAAAGAAGAGCCAATGAAAATTAGATGGATTGGGCCAGTGGATCAGTTCCAGGAACAGGGAAAGAAAAGACAGAGTGGGATCTTTGAAAGTGGCAAATGAAGTGTTTCTGCAGATGAAAAAGATATAGAAAGACCCTAAAATGTGCACGTCCATGAAGGCAAGAGAGAAAGAACTTAAATTGAGTAGGAAGGTCAGCAAAAGAACTTGCAGAAAAATGGGACTTGATCCACATAAAAGGTAAGAAAGAAATGGGCTTAGGTAAAACATCAGGAGACAGAAATGAACATATCTCTTACCTGTAATACAACTTTAGGAGTACTGGCATATTTGTTGGAGATCATGGAGAAAATACTACTGTATGAGTTTTAAGACTGAGTGACAGTGGAAAAAGTTGGGTCAGAAAAAGTAAGTCAAAAATAGTGGATACATTTTATTTTCAAGCTTAAGAAACATTGAGGAAGAGAATGAACTTAAGAAAGTGCATGAGTTTTGCAGTTTGTTGACATGTGGTTTGCTTTCTGCAGAGGGGTATTGAGGAAGTTCAGCTGGCGACAGAAAGGCAAGCTGTTAGCAAAGCAGAGTGAAAATGAAGAAGTTAAACTGCTGAGTTTGGAAAGGGTAGTTGAAGATGTGGAAGTGTGTCATGGCATGGGAATGGAGGAAAACAAGAAGCGTATGGCGTGTATGAAAGCTGGATAACAGGTGGTTTTCAGGAAGGGAGGGTGTGCAGTCATCATAAAACGGAAGGGAGGACAAGATCACTGGTGACTTTGCTGGTAATGCCCTAAGCCATTTCTGTGGACAAGAGGGAACAGAAAGCACATTTTACAGGGGGTGAAAATTGGCTGAGTAGGGCCAGAAGAAGTGGAATTCATTATTTTATTTTTTACATGTTTAAGACATATGGAGGCAAAGAAAGGAAGCATATGGAGTAGCACTTGAAAATGGGGCTGGGGTCAAGAGAGATGGTAGGGGAAACAATAACATGTTTCAGAAGCAGAGTGGTTGAGGATGTCTCATTGTTTCTTCATGCTCCTCCATCTGTCAATATCCATCTGTTGTTTTTTTGTTGTACACTCAAATGTCAACTCCAGTAACTGTTTAATGTAAAATGGATAATCATGTCTCCATCTCCCTTTCTCTCCAATTTTTGGAAGGACGTAAAAAACTGTTTCTTCCACATAGCACTGGAAGCATGGGCAAGACCCTCTTGTTCTCTGGAGCCTAGAGCTTGGTGATTAAAGGATGCTGTTCTGGGAAGCGGGAAAGGTCAGATGTGAATCCATAAACCTGAGAAGGCCCCTGAACTTGTGAAGGACAGACCCTGAAGCCCATCAAAGTGCTAACTACTACCCTGTTCTATAAAAGGCACTGATATCATCACCAGATCCTAAAGGAAAGGTGTATCAGGATAATGTACACCAGGAAAAATATTCTCTACCTCCCTGCAGCCTGGTGCTTGGTGCCAAGGATGTCCAAGATGTGTGATACTGAATAAGCCTGGTCTTGGTGGCTCCCTGCATCTGCTTTTTCCTTGGTGCCTTGATTGCTTTGAACAAAACCCTGAGGCATCAAAGCGCTCAGGTGGACAGAGGCTTATGAACCCAGCTGCAGAAACAGTATTACCTCTGGCTGTCTATCTCTCATGCCTTTGTTGTAGGTCACCTTTAGCATTGCAGAGGTGGTTGATGAAAGTGTGTGCTGGCTTTGCAGTCACCTGCTAGCTGAGGGGAAGATACACCTTTTTGTGCTGCTGGAGAGGTAGAGGAGCAGAGCATGCAGGATGGTGATGTATAGCATAGCTCCAGTGTGATCCGCTGGATCCATTTGCCTCTCCCGCATGATGCAGGAGCAAGGAAGGTACACTGTTGCTGGTGCCTTGGCTTTTGCTCTGGGAGTAAGGCACTCGCCCACCTTCAGGGATCACTTCACCATGGTAAAGGATGTGCCCTGCGACACCATCAGCTGTCAATGACCCACAGGGAATATCTACCCCACCAAGAATTTCCCTCTTGGCAAAAAGCAGGGATTGTAGCCTGGCTGCTTTGCTGAGCAGCAGCAGCAGCAGCGTGGAGCTGAGTCAGCCCCTCCCAGGTCACTGGGAATCAGTCCATGCCTGCTACATCCCCAATCCACAGTGACGTATCTGTAATTATGATTTTCACTGTTATGTTCATGATATTAGAATTTGTCTTGCTCTAGCCAAGACTCCTACTCTTCGTTCATGCACAAGCCTGTCATGCTATACAATTACAGTGGAGTCGGGGCCTGATCTGTACTATAATTATAACTGAGTCAGTTACAACAGACTTGTCTCCTGACCTGGTTCCAAAATAGCACTATATTTTTTTAAAGCAAAAGGGGTTTTAGGTAGATTCTTCAACCATGCAAATGCATTATGCTTGTCTTGTATTTAAAAAGGGTTCATTTCTGATAAAGCAAACCTTTTTTTAGCATAAGCAGGAAATGGTCCAAACTGGCTGTTCATTAGCATTCACTAAGTCAGCTTCAAGCACCCTCTCTGAATGTCAGATATTTCCCACTTGCATTCCTTCCCCACTTTGTGTGTTTGCTACTTCCTGGCATCCTTATCATATAATAATGAATCACGCTGGAGTTGAGATGTCGGATTTAGATACAGAGTGGGACTAGTTTGGCCAGTCCTGGGTAATCAGGCCTCTTAACGGGGAAATGCATTTAAATAGGTCAATGAATCTTACATGTCTGTGCATCAGGAATTATCAGCACTGCAGAACTTGCAGTCAGGGGAGAAATGCTCTTTCAAGCAAAAGTTCATTGACACCACAAGCGCAGCAAACAAGATTTCATTTACATTTACATTTAAAATGATGTTTTGCCTTTATAGACTTCTGGGGGTCTTTAAAATTGGAATAAAAGTTGGGTGGGGTTTTTTAACTCTTTTTCTTCATATACAATATAATATATTTTAAATTAATTGGATAGTCCTGTTAGAGCTAAGAAGAGTCTTACCTAATCTCCTGTCTTCCAAAATGCATCTTTATTTTTGCCTCATACTTTTTCTAGTGATGGAAGTACTGTGAAATGTTGTGTTACAAAGCTAATCAAACTGCGACTGGAAAGCTCTACCTTTGCTCTATTCTTTTAGGTCTCTTGCAGGTTATGTCTGTTCAGGCACTTTCTGAAAGCCCCTGAAGAAGCCAGAAATGTCTGGCTGGTGAATCTCAGCCCTGGAGGTTTACAGTCTGTATCAGATACAGTCTATACCTAGGAGTGAAAGGAAGGGACAACATGGGACACTAGGGGTAGAGAGGTGCAGTGAGGGTGTGATGGTAGAGGACCTGCCCACAGTGGCAGAGTGTCCCTCTGGGTGGGATGGATGCCTTGGCAGCACCTGTGGGTGGGGATGCATGCCATGCCTGTGAAAGGAGATATGCTGGTGTCACAGTCGCACTATCTCCATCAGTGTCCCTTCTTCCTCAGTGACATTAGTGGAGGGCAGCAATACACCCTTCTGTTGCCGTCACTGTGCCCATGCTGTGGGGTTTGTGAACGTAGCTGGGACGAATACTTTCTGGTTTCTTCTTGTTCCCAGCTGATAGGGTCATGGCAGAGTTTTGCAGCCAATGCCTGTATTTGCTCTAGAGTTCAGAAAATGGACCTGTGGCAGCTACAGGGGTATATTTATGACTTCCATCCCAGTTCCCCAGCTGTTAGTCCAGGATGACATTATATGAGGGTGTTTAAAATACTAGGGGCTATTTTGGATTTCTAGGCACTTAAGTATAGGTACGAATGTACAAGTGTGATGTACTTATATCAGTTAAACTTTTTGCCAGCTCCTCTTCTTCCTGTATATTTCTGTTTGGGCAAGAGCTCTGAAATAATCAACATTTGAAGGATAAAGTCAAGCATTTTCTTGACAGTCCTTGTTTTGCATTCAGTTCAATACAACTCTTGCAGCAGAGATTTGGGATAAGCCTTCAGGATGTCTACGTAAAGTCCAGTCCTATATTCGAATTCTAACGGTCGAGTTTGCTGTAAAACATATACCACTTAACATACCTCTCTGACATGGTTTAAATGTACCTTTCTCAGACAACATCTGTCTGAGGCTGTGTACGTCTTAAAAAAAAAAAGGCTTTCCTGGAATAAGTGTGTAAAAAATGGATTAAGGTAAGACTACTTCTATGAGTTCACCAGTTCACTGTGCAAGCAGAAGAGCTGTAATCTGTCCATGAAAATAGGTATGTATATGTTCAAATGGTTATAATATGTACAAGTTACCAGAATTTAGATTATTTTCCATTGTACTATATTCCATTCTTTAACATGTGTGAGTGTACAGACCAGTAGTTTTTAACCTGTGCTCCATTAATTTTCTTACATGGTGTGTGAAAATGAGCTCAAAAAGCAAGCCTATTGTCATTAGGCTCAAGTCTGTTATATGTTGTTTGCTCTTCTCTCAGGAAATGTTTAAAGCGTCTGAAAAACAGGGAGGGCTGAAAATCTTCAGTTCAGAATGGTAATTCTGTTGAACCAAGAACCAAGAATAACGTGGCGGGCACTGATCTTGGAAAGATTGTTGCTCTCTGCTGGCCAGTTCTACAGCCCTTCGTTTGCAGGATGCTCAACTGCCAGATAAGCATGCTAAAGCTTCTCACCTTGGGGCCTCTTGTACCTGGTGCACCTTTTCTAACCTGCCTTTAACAGCTCTGGGGAAAACTGGCTGTGGGTACACAGGGGTGTCTGCTCATCCTCTTGATTTGTGCCGATGTTTTATCGTAGTCCCCTCCCACCTGCCCAAGGTTCTCATGTCTCTGCTGGATAATTGAATAGTATTTGCTTGTCCTTCCTGTGTATACAGTGCTTTGTACAATGGGATCCTGATCCATAAAAGGGACTGCAGTAAAGCGAATAGCAACACCACAAGAAAAAATAAATATATAATCTTTTAACAGTGAGTAGGCTCATTGAAATCGATATATAAGAGAAACACATGCATTAGTGCCTACAGAGCGCCTTGGCATAGTGTGGAGCTGCATGATGCCATAGGCAAACTCTAGGAGCTTTTCATCTCCATTAAAGTGATTTCTTCCCTCCTTAGCTTTGATTGCAAAGCAACACAGTACCAAATCTTAGCCGGACAAAAACTTTTGCCCTCTGTGGGTGTTGTGGCAGCTCTCTGGAAACCCTGTCATTGCTGCTGACATGGTTCCTCCCACCATCCAACTGTGTCAGGCCTGCAGTAATGTTTCTTAGGCTTGCCCAAGGTACCTATTTAAATTATAGATCTGGAATACTGCTGGCTCCCCTCCAAACCTCTGATCTAGTAGCTGTTTTTAATGATAAATTACATATGTTTAATAGCTCAGCTATTTTGTTTGGTTCCTTCAGAACTTTGAGATGAATAGGCTCCAGTCTCAGTGATTTATTGCAATTTAATTTGTCAAGTTGTTTCAGCACTTTTTCTTACGCTCCTCTGACAGCAGTTCACCTTCACAAACCAAAGGTATGTATTTCCCTATTCTCCTTGGAGTGAAGACCCACACAGAAACTTTTGGCAACCTCTGTGAGTTCTTTCCCCTCTTTGACCTCTTTTTCTCCTCCTCAGCTGATTAAATTTAGGGATTTTCCTATGAGTGTCCTATGCTCAAATCCTGTATCACCCCAATTGTATCGTGCAATCCTTTTCATAAGCTGATTGATCACCAGTTTAATTGTAACAGTAGGTACAATTTTTGCTTGGATTTTTATAGAATCTCTCTGCTCTACATTTAAATTTTTTCTTTTGATTTCCTGTCTCCTTATGATGGGTCTTTTCCCCTGATCATTGTCCATCGCTGTTTCATCTGAAGTAATTTTTCCTGAACATGGATGGTCAGATGCCAGAATTCCAAGTGAGATCTTATGTTCCTTTCTTTCTGGCTGCCCAGTCCAGTCTAGGATTGCCTTTCTGTCTTTTGTGATTGCGTTATAGAAGGGCTTTGTATTTATGGAGAAAGAATAGCTGTATCAAAGTCTGTAGTGTACTCAGCTGGTTTCCACTTGAAAGTTCCTAATTTATAAGAGATTTCTGCTACTTGTCCCTGAGCATGTCACCTTGCAGTTGGTATAATTGAATTTAATCCAATTTCTATTACTCCATTTGTCATTTATTTCTTTCTGTGTGATATCCTAATAGTCCTCTGTATTAACAGTACCTCAACACTAACATTGTGATCAGCAAATTTCATTTGTGCATTCCTACCTGTGTGCCAAGATCTTTAAAGAATGATTGGTAGGTTTCAAGACCTTCCCTTGTGCCATTCTCCTCCATCCTCTTACTTTCCATTCTGAATCTCTTTAGAAAGGTCCTGAACTATATCTACAGTATTGCTACTAACGTGAGCTTTATTTAGCTTAACTTCTTATGTAGCAACTTATGAAATTCATTGTTGAAATCTAGCTGTATGAGTTCTATTGTATTCTCTCTTATATATGTATACTTAATTTATCAAAGACAGTTGTCAGAGTTCCTTCATCCGATCCACATTTGGGACATTATAAGGGTGACAGTAGAGTTTTCCTCCCCTATTTGCAATTACTTTTATGCCCCTCTACTACCTGGCAAAAAAATCCTTAAAATTAGTAATGCTTTTAATTCTACAATACCTTCAGCAACAAACTAGATTTATTTTCAAGAAGTCTTAGATGATGGGTTGCTTCATATGCTTGATTTTTCTGCATCATGGGGGGTTTTCCAGAACTATATGTAGTTTTAAGGTAGCTTCTCAGTCTCTGCAGAGTTCTTCTGGCCAAAGGAACACTGTGAGAGCTTTTGTATGGGTTTACAAAGACCAGATGTGCACCTTGTTGTTTTGGCTGTAACTGGTTTCCCCTTCATTTCCTAATTCTTGTTTTATTGGTCTGGGATGTGCTGGCTTTGGTGTGACTGTAATTAAGTTTTCTTAAGGATCCTCCAGTGTTAATTCCCCTGCATGTTGATTCCTTCATCTCCTGAAGAAAAGATTCCTAGTTTAAACCCCTGCAAGCATGTCATGATTTTTGGCAACACTTTCCCTGGAAGGACATTAGGCTTGCAGACCACTGTCACTGGAATGTCTCTGGGGCCCTGTGGGAGCAATTGCACCTAGATCATAAACAAGACACTCCCAACCCCCTCCCCCACCAAGGTTTGCAGACTTTTAATTACAACATAGAAGAGATGAATCATTTGGGTGTCACTTGACTGGGGAATCTTCTGGGTGACTAAATCTGTGGCAGATGAGGTGACAACACGTAATAGGTGTGAAATGCCCTGGCAGTTGGGAGACATTTCCTGAAGGAGCAGATTAGTGACGGAACAGCTAAATAGGTCACTGAATGAAGGGTGATGGACTGAAGGGGAAGCAGAGAGTAAGGGATAATCTGCAGACCTTTTCCTGATAATGAGAGATGAACCGTGACAACTACAACACTGGTGCCTTGAAGTGTGATGCTCACTTCCTGAATAAGTTTCCTGTATAACTTGTTTGCTTTTAACTGGAGATTGTTTAGATTTCTTAGCAAATGGTCTTCAAAAAACTTCATTAGGAAGCCTCCCTCATGCCTTTCATATTAAAGATTCTGTTCTTTGCAAACTTTTTTGGGAGTATGTCTTTAAAACTCATTGTAAATTCAAAGATTGTGGGGTGGGGATTTTTTGTTTTGTTTGCATTGAACAGAACCACAGGTTGTAGGGCAATGTAGGTCATGTAATAGGAACTGGGAAAAGAGAAATGTAAAAGGTTAATCTTTTGGTTAAAAAGCATTTATTAAAACAGTATAGAAAACTACCAATTGGGTCAACTTTGAACACTATGTTGTGCAAATAGCTCTCTGAGGTCAAAGTAATTTACAAAATCATTCCCCTCCCTTCATATAATGATCATGGTCACAGTGCACATGCCTGTCTTAGGTCTAGGAAACCATCATTCTTTCAGACAAGCATTACTGCGTGTCCAGCTGTATGATGTGGGACTGGAAGTATGTTTTAATGTTCACACACCTGAAGTCTTCAAGTGAAACTTTGGAAGGTACAAAGGTACCTTCAGAGAAAAGGAGGTGCACACTGTGTTTCTCCTCTTTATCAGGAAGCAGGAGGCATTGCAGGAGATGGAGTCTGGGATCTGTTGCATGGCAGGGGGTCCTGCCCTTTCTTTTCTAGTTCTCTCCTACTTGTGATGCCTCAGAACAGCCTGTCAAGATCCAGACTTCTTTATTCCTTTCCCATGACGTGGTCCTTGTGGGCACATATATCCTACCCTAGCCTGAGATATGGATTTATCGTATTGCTATGTTGTATTCTGAAATGAAAAGGCAATGAGTAAGAAACAGATGAGAAACCCATAATGGATAGGTATAACACAATAGAGCACAGATGCCTCAAAATGTCACTCCTGGTCACTCCACCATGCCATAACTTCTGCCTGTTCCCTGATTGTCAGGCATGTGAATAGATCTGGTCAGAACAGCCTTTGCCTTGTGAGGATCTGAAAAAATAAAGGTTCATCAGTGCTGTGCCATGGGAATGCAACAAATACCCCCAGCTCACAGGAGGCTGAAGTCATTTGAATGAACCATAGAATTGTAGAATGGTTTGAGTTGGAAAGGACCTCAAGATCATCTGATTCCAACCCCCCTGCAATGGGCAGGGACACCTCACACTAGACCATGTTGCCCAAGGCTCTACCCAGCTTGGCCTTGAATATTGCCATGGATGGAATATTTACCACTTCTTTGGGCAACTTGTTCCAGTGCCTCAGCACCCTCACAGTAAAGAACTTCTTCCTTATATCTAACCTGAACTTCACCTGTTTAAGTTTAAACCCATTACCCTTTGTCCTATCGCTACAGTCCCTGATGAAGAGTCCCTCTCTGGCATCACTGTAGGCCCCCTTCAGATACTGGAAGGCTGCTATGAGGTCTCCACGCAGCCTTCTCTTCTCCAGGCTGAACAGCCCCAACTTTCTCAGCCTGTCTTCATACGGGAGGTGCTCCAGGCCTCTTATCATCCTCGTGGACTCCTCTGGACTTGCTCCAGCAGCTCCATGTCCTTTTTATGTTGAGGACACCAGAACTGGACACAATACTCCAAGTGAGGTCTCACGAGAGCAGAGTAGAGGGGCAGGATCACCTCCTTTGACCTGCTGCTCACGCTTCTTTTGATACAGCCCAGGATACGGTTGGTTTCTGGGCTGCAAGAGCACACTGAAGCCGGCTCATGTTCAGTTTCTCGTTGACCAACACCCCCAAATCCTTCTCTGCAGGGCTGCTCTGAATCTCTTCTCTACCCAACCTGTAGCTGTGTCTGGGATTGCCACAGGAGTCCTGTTTAAAGCCCAGCATGGGACAGGAGATCATCTGCTCTAGGGACTGGTGTGCTGGTGGCTGCAATGGCTGCTCTAGAATGAGCAAGGGGAATCACTTGGGTGCTGCCCCTCATTTGTCTCCTCAGGGCACCAAGCTGGCCAGGCAAGGGTGAGGCAGAGCATGGTGTGTGCTTTGCAACATGGGAGCTACCTCCCTGATTCCTATTTGGATATGTATCTTTATTTTGTGTACTGAAGTGCGTGTGCTCTCACTGACGTCCAAACAGAGGACATCTTACTTCAAAGGGAGAGTTGCTTTTCCTTGCATCCCCACAGATGTTGGGAAGGGAAAACCTCTTTGTTGCATAAGTTGTTATCAAAACACCACTGGGGAGCTTTTCTAACTGGAAAAGGAGGCAGAGGAAATGAGCCGCCACCAGCACCACTATATAGACACCCAAGGCCATATCTTACATAAACCTCTCCATGACAAACCCTTTCCTACAACATTGCTGGACAATGTTTATATTCCTGCTTGGAAGATAAATCTTGTGTCATGAAATGGGAAATAGTTTAACACTTTACCAGTGCTATCATAATGAATTAATTTGATATTCATGGGAATACCACATGTGCTTCCCTAGGTGTCCTACTACCATCTCACTTTCACTAATGGGCACTTGAGTCGTACTGATTTTTCCCCAAAGCCACATAATGATCTATAATATTCCTGAATAATTGCACTTTAAGTGGAAGCTAACAGGGTTGACTACTCCCAGAAATATGTCAAAATATTTTTACTATTTTAAGTAGGAATTTTAATATTACAGGAGCTGCCAATACATTTAAATATGCAGAAAAGTTTTACAAAAGAAAGTTCTGGAATATTTTTTGAAGGTTAAAAGGTCCTCAAATGTTTTTTCCTGAATAATTTTTATAGCCATCTGCAGAGTAGCAGAATTGCTAAATTGTGTTAAAGGGAAAAAAGGAAAGAAAAAATAGTATAAGCTCTTGTGGTACAAAACATGCAATTATTTAAGAGTAGCTGCAATAACTTCACAGCCTCATTTATGCCTTGCTTGAAAATGAATCTTGGTTGCAGGCATTCTAAAACCAGGATGGTATGTGCAATTTGTGTGGGAAAAGAATTAAAAAATCAATCTCCTTTCTGAATGGATGAACTTTTTGCTGCTTTTCTCATTAATAGGTATGTGGGATAGCTTTGTATCTACAGGTTGGTCCTATTTTGAGGCTTGAATGAGGTGGTTTTTCCCAGGATGACTCCAGCTTGCTCTGCAAAGCCTGTGAGGAGGGAGCTTGGTAGGGCATCACAGTGCTCAGGGGGAGCCAGGTTTCCCAGGCATCTGCGGCTGGATCCCAGGCTCCCTCCTCGGAGCAGTCAGGGGGGACTTCAGTCTCATCTCAGAACCATGTATGAAATGCCAGCGGTGCAAACATCCCCTGCACCAACTCTGCTCAGGATCTCATTAAAAACCCCATTTGTTTGCACCATTGGCTTGGCCATTTGTGAAAGCAGGCATACCTGCATATGCAAGATGAGCTCCATGGGGCATGTCTGGTGTGTCACACCTGCTTTTGGTTGCAGTAGAAGCAGGGAGCAGGGGCAAGAGATGGATGGAAATGATCTGCTGTGAGGCAAATCGCATCAGGCACGATAAACCCTCAGGGGCAGGAGCTCTGCTTCATTTATGCAGCTTTTGAATACTGGCCGCAATAGCGTCACCAGGGAGAGCACAGAGAAGTTGCTGTAGCTGTGTCCTTGAGTGACTCCCAATTGTCAGGTCAGACCCTGAATGAGAATGAGCTAAGAGCCACTCTGTCATGCTCACATTAATGAAAAGAAGGAGGATCCAGGAACAGGACTGGGTAGGAGAAGTGGAGCAGGGCATCTGTGTCCTCAGGAGGATCCTGTGGTTCCAGAAGGAACCACTGAAGTACGTAAGACTCCTTTAATTAAAGGATTTACCTGTAGTCTCAGAATGGAAATTACATGCTTTGTTGTGCCTAATTGGGTGGCTGCTCTCCAGAGTCACAGCACCTACTTCTGAATGTACAGTGAAATTCCTACATGCAAAATTCAACACAGACCAAACTGTTGTGCCAGTCCCAGAGCAGAATATACAGCAGTACCTAAGAAACATCTAATTCTTATCTGATTAAGAACTGTAAAAAATGAGGACATAAGCTTTGCTCATGCATTATTGAAACGACTGCAGCAGCACTGACAGGTGCCGGAGGAATGGAAGCTCGGATGGCGAGATGCAGGAAGCCAGGGAGACTGGAGAATGCACCGTCTGGGAGGGGTGAGGATGCTCTGAGTGCCATTGAGCTTCCGCGCAGGTGAAGGACATGGAACAGACAGAGTGACCACAAAATGCGCTGCAACCTGCAAGGGTTCAACCTGATCAAAGAGAAACACGTCAGGAGACCGACAGTTATTCTTGTGTTTCCCTCTGCTTTGGGTTAATGTTGAATTTGGAGCAGCAGCTCTCCTCTTCTACAAGATCCTTCATGTTACCTTCCTTCTGAATCACAGCAATTAAAAATGAATGCATCCAATCCACCCCATTTGACAAACTCACATCTCCTTCCTCTTCTCCAGCCCTCTCCACCTCAAAACACATTTACTCTTCAGAAGGCTAATTAACCCTTTCCTGCTTACAGCTGTGTTTCAGAGGAATGTCCAGTTTCGAGGGATCAACAGTTATTGGTGAAAAACATTTTCAGGTAGAAGTTTCCTGACAAACAGCTCTAATAAAAGGCCAGTGCTGGCAACAAACTTTTGCAGGTGCATTTGAGGGAGTCCCATAGGTAATTGATGTAATGGTACAGTATAACATGCATGTCCCTGATAAACAGGAAAGTTGAAACTCTGAGTCAGAGTGCATGCTGGATTTTGCCAGGATCTCAGCTGGGTTCCCCCCTCTCCCAGCAGAGGCCATGGGGTGAGCTGAATGCATCACAGTTCTTACTGTGCAAATCAAAGTCTGGCAAATTAAAGTGTCATAAGTGGCAACTGAAGTTAATACGCTGGGTTATGAACTCTGGTGGCAGAGGCGCGGATGTGATGTCTGTTCTGTTGTGCTAACTAGGAATGGTGGCAGTAGTCTCTGGAACAGGGATGGGACACGCAACTGGGAGTGATAACTTCTTCAGCCATCCCTGTTATGTATGTCTGATGGAGACTGATCTTGTGTTTTGCATTTGTAACATAATTGTAGTGATTGGGAGTAGACTACCAGGAGCAGACCAACTGTAGAAGACTATGGTCAACAGCTGAATTGAGGAGCCTGGGAGCAATTCCCAGTGTATCTATCTGCTTGCATGTTCAGCTTAGGTCTTGAAACCCACTCCCTGGTTTCCGTGAGAAGGAAATCCATTTGTATTTGTTGCATGGGAGCTGCTGTACCCTGCAGTCTGGGCAGCTGGGGGACAGGAGCCCTGCATGGATATTAAAGTGCCCCCATGTCCTGCTGCCTTCTGTCCCAGACCTGTTTTTATGTAACCTCCCCCTCACCCCCAATGGCCTTAACGCAAGAGGTCCAAGCAAGACACTGCAGATCTGTATTCACCTATTCCTGAATGCATCCATTTAAATGCTAAGTTTAAAATGAAGACATTAGTGGTGTATAATCAGAGTTCTTAAAAACAAGAAAGTTCAAGACAACACTGTAAAGTTCAATTTTCCACCTAATCGGTGCACTTCCTTCAGTTTTACAAACAAACGTATTTCACCATTTCTGCTTTAAATGACTCCCTCTCACTATTATTCTTTCATCATTCAGCTCTAAGCACAGGACAAGATGCATTAAATTATATATATAGACTATTAAGCAAATTTAAATTCAAGTCCAAGTAGAACATACGTAATTTCTACTTTAAATTAATAATCATATTGTACATTTTTCTATTAAGCTACATTTGCAAGGTTAGCCTGAAGAAATAGTAGTAAGTACCTCACCAGAGCAATTCAGTGCTCAGCTGAGAAAACAGACAAATGTAGTATTTCCCATTTAACAGCATTCATAAAAGAAATTACTAAATTCTTTGCCACTATGAATCAAGAGTTTTATTGAATGGAAATGTTCCAGTTTACACCAGTGCCTTGATAATAATTTTTAAGGTAAAGAAAATTCCTAAAATATGTTAACAATCAGAACTAACAGTTGTGGTGGAAACATGTGCTTGTATTTACTTGTGATTTTTTCAAGTTGGTAACTGAGAAATACTCAGTGTGAGTTTGGAAGGAGGCAGAGATGTCAGCGTGAGCTCTGAACCTGGGTTTTCTGGTCTCTGATCCAGTTCCTGGCACTTGTCAGCGAACCCAAGGCTTTGCTTTACGTTATGTTCTTTTTAAATTGAGGAAATGCACCTCAGTCACAACCCCTTTTCTGAATCATTCCCCACTCCTCCCCTGCAGACACCTTAGCAGCAGCTGGGAATCCCCAAAGACGCGAGCATTCACAGGAGTCTGATTCTTTGACATTTAGGGTAGACAAACAACTCCAAGGATCTGGGACAAATAGATCCAAAAGCCGGGGCTGGACATAGTCCTGAAAAATTGCTTCATTATAGGCTACTAAGATTATTTTTACATGTAGTATAGGAGTGAGAACTAGATTAAGGGGCCTGAGGGATTGAATGGATTACAAACAAAAAGCGTTAATCTAATCATAGGAGTGATGTTCCTTAAGGGCAAGATGAACTAGTGGCTGGATGTTCCTTCGTCCCTGTATTACAACCATGGAACGGTAAAACAGTCAAAATAATAGTAGCTGCTTCCAAGGCAGGTCTGCTCCGCTATTCATTTCCATAAGTTTCATAAATATAGGAGCTACTTAACATGGATTGCTTGCACAATCTTTAGATATACTCATAGGAAGGGAATTCAAGGTCAGCAGTCCCTGAAGGCTGTCAAACTATTTACAAGTTTGCTATTTATAAGGACTAGTCTGGGAGTCCTAGAAGCAATAAGTTCTTCAGCAGGCGGTTTAATTTCTGCACAACACAGAAGAGGTGCTGTTTCTCTATTGGTGCCTAGATGCCATTATAGTTCTCTTAAAATATATTTTGTTATCTAGATTCTAGTCATTTCAGTCTCACCTCTAACCCCTCCACATAACCTGAAGAATGAAGACAGCAATGAATATCACTACAGCAGCTGTTCTGTGCAAGTTCTATAATATTTGCAGGGATGACAAGAGTTAATCAGAAGTTTAATGATTAATATAGAATATTAATCGATTGACCTTGGGAGTATGGTGTGCTATGAAATAGCAGGCTGGAGGATTCGTTGCACTGCCACAGAACACGCTCTGAAGAAAAAATGTTCTTTTCTAAGGAAAGTGAAAAGTAGGGCATATTGGTTTCTGCAGACCAGAAAAAAGCACACTGCTTGCTCTCTATTAGGCTTTGGAACACTCAAGTGAGGTGGAAAATACAGAAAAAAAATTGTGACAGAACTGCAAACATCACAAATGCGAAAGAAGTGATGTACTAAATTCAGATAAGCCTCCCACGAAGAGAGAAACCAGTTGTTCCTTGCTCGGTAATGTTACCTACAAATATGTACATACTGTACCTTTTGTTCTTTTTGGTAAGTGAATGGTACATCCTAGAAGGGCATCACTCGCTCTAGGAAAAGAATCTTTAAAAGTCATCTCATCTGGCTGTAGTGCCCAAAAGAAAGCAGTGTTCAGTGATCTTCATCTGAGAACATCCGTTTTCTAGAAAAAGTGCGTTCTTCTCATATGTGTAAAACAAAACCATAACCGTAACCATAAAAGTCCCACAATCCTCTCCCCTCTTCCCCCAGAAACAACCTTGAAGAGGCATTGGGACTTAATCTGTTAGAAGTGTCAGGGAGGGATATTTTCCTAAAGCACTTCTGCAATGCCCTGTGCTTCTTTCAAGACGACAGTTTGCATCATGCTAAGGCAGCGGGGAGATGGTAAACAGAAAGGGGAATGTGATACAAATGCTGGCAAAAATCGGGGAAAGCGAGGTGGGAGCAATATTGCTCAAGCTGTCAGATCTGTGAGCAAGCTTTGTGAACCAGCTGAGTTATGGCAAACTCCTGCTATGAGGGAATTGCAGTAACTGAGCCTTGCACTCAAACATTTATAAGGGTGTCCTGGGATAAATAAAGGCTCAGCCTCTGTAAACTCTGCAGTGAAAATAAACACCTTTGAACCAAACCGGTTACAAGGCTCTATAAAGCACGGGCGTAGCTGATGTTAATTACAAGATTTGTGTGTTGGTTTTCTATCTTGAGAGCAACTGTCAGAGTCCTCTTGGCTGACAAGGAGTTAAATGCAAGGCCCTGGCCTGAGCTACTGTATAAAGCAGGGCTGGCGTTACTGCAGTATCCCCGTTGGCATACGGAGTGCTCTCAGTTCAGGGTCTCCACTGGAATATACAATAAAATAGTAAAACCTCTTTGATTCCTAGGCAAAGCACCAGCCACCCTGGGTCAGGCCTTCTTAAAATGGTGCTTGTATTTTGTCAGATAAAAGACATTCAGCTTATTTTAAGATCATACCTCATGCACTCAGACATAGCTATGTGTCACACTGAGCTTTGTTTAGAAGTCTGCTCTGGATTATAAAGGCATTTCAGAAATCATGTGCTTATCAGAAGTTTGAATCAGACTTGCTGTCTATAACCAAACTCAATAATCAGACTCTTGAACCATGTAATGGGTTAGCAAAAGAGTAGGGGACATGCGGGGAGACAATGATTTAGCAGAATTTCACTCAGCATTCAAGCATGTTAGTATGCCTGAAAATAAGGGATACATTATTAATTAGTTAATGTTTGCAAAGTATTTTGACTCTGGAATGTGCCAAGTGTTCTTCATTAATTTTCAGTAAATATATGACTAAGCAGTATATGTAATAAGGACACAAAATGTGGTAAGTAGACAAAAGACCTGAAAATACACAAAACATTTGAAAAAGAGAGACCCTATTAACAGGGAAGAGAAGTGTTCAAGCCAGCGGAGTAAATATTGTGATGATGCAGCTAGTTATCTATTAACTCAGCACTAATGCAGGGACATGCCCGATGGCAGTGATGATCAGTTGAGACTGCCAACGTCCTACAAGACCTGTAATGCTGACCTCTATCACCTTTTCCCTTCCAGCGCTAAATTTGGCACAGCCCATACTCAGCAGACCTTCTCTTACCTTCTGGGGCTGCCTAATGCCTGCTTTAAGAGTTACATGTGCTTTTGCAGTTTTAATAATGTCTGGAAAACCATTTCTAGATGGCGGTCACAACCCCTGACTAGCTGCAGGGAGGTGTGCTCACACCAGGGCCTGGCAGCACAAGCTGCTGCACTCTCTTCCCCTCCCTGGTCGTTCTCACATCCCCATCTGTTCCTTTCCAGTCTCTCAAGTGGGAAATAAACTGAGTTAGAGTCAAACTGTCAAACTCATAATATTCGAGTGGGTTGAATGTCACACCAGCAGAATTCATGCAATCCATATTTCATTCAGGGCAATAAATATGCAGTCTTGCGCAGATCTTAGAAATCAATTACGTTTTTTTGGGGGAAGGCTTGGAGAAACAGTAGGGGCACTTCAGCAAAATGATTTCTTGCCTTCTTTTCCCATGAAGTAACTTTTAACTATTATGATTGCAAGGTCTTGCTTCCTGAAAACAAGATCATAAGTAAGTGCCCAAGCCATCTGCTCCTGCCCTTAAGTCAAAGTCATGGTCCTCAGTTTACAACATCATACTTGGAAGTTTATGACGTTACAAATACAGGATTGTCACTTTTGTTGACAGCAAGCCAATAGGATCAAATGAATTAAGCACAAGCCATGTCCTTGAAATCTTTGGCAGTAAAGATGAAGACCAAGTGGCAGCCTTTCTAACTGAAAGGAGTTAGCATTGCCTTCACAGGTGGTTAACATGAGAGAAATTTGTCATGAGGTCTGTAAAAATAACAGGAATGATCTTGTGGCTTTCTAAACATACTTCTAATGTGGTTTTAAAACACGTTTTCTCCTTACATGTCAGCTGCTCTGTGTGTGTGCAATTATATACATGCATGATAGGTTTTTTCCTAGGCTAAAGGATCAAACAATAAGTCAGCTTCTAGGGCCAGATATACAGCTGATGCAAATTGACTATACTGTAATGCAGTAAAGGGAGCTATGCCAAATTTCTCCCAGCTAAGGATATGTCCTACACAATGTACCTCACGTGCTACAGGATTTTCGGTGGCTGCAGCTTTTATTATATGTGGAAGTATTGAAATTGGTGGGAAAACACCTATTGATCCCATTGTGCAGAGTGTAGCTCTGGTGTGTACCACTGTGACAGGTATTTAATAAGAGTAGTTTGAGGCCCTTCAAAAATGTACAGAAAGTCCCTCAGCTGCAAGAAATCAGCAAAGCCTTGTTGATTTTCACTGGTTAAAGGTCTAGATATAGGTCTCGGTCCCAACAGTCTTCATCCATCCAAGAAAAATCATGCCCCCGTTGCTGTCCCCACTGACTCTTTAAAAGTACAGAATTTTTCACTGCATTTTAATGAACCAGAAGACAATTTGGAAAAACATCGCATGCAGCAACTGGAGGCTGTTATACAGATGCCAGGAATCTCCCTGGACAGCATCACCTACAGAACAGGGGGGCACCGTACAGCAGTGAGTGCAAACCCAACATCAGCTGGGTGTGGAGGCCAGTCTCAGAAACAGACCTTGAAAGGTTACAGGCTGGGAAGTAAGAGATTTTTATGAGGGAATTTAAGCAAGGATGCTGGATCATTCATTGTTTGAAACTGCTTTTAAGCCACTGTCAACATGTTTTCCCTTAAAGAGTTAGATGTGAATATTAACAGGAAGTATTATCCTAATTTGATCTATAGGTCAAAAGCAAAGAAAAATGTAAGGCAGAGAGCAATTTTATTTACCTTTCTAGAATGAATGAATCCACTCTGTTATTACTACTTTGAGGGACACAATAATTAGTTTTACAGAAGAAAAATATATTTAATTGCCTAAATAACTTCATAGAAAAAGGAAATAAAAGCCTTTGGTTATGATCTCTATTTTAAAAGGTAGAAAGTCTGCTTTGTTTGAGGAAGGATCTTTAATCAAGCTTTTTTTCTTTTAGAAATAACATTTTATTTTGATCAGAAAAAAATACGAATTCAAACAAAAAATTAATGAGTCAAGTGCCTATAGCTATTTCTAGTGCAAACAGGATTGCTTTTATGACAAAAAATGCAAACTGATGAATCTCATCTTAACTGGTAGGTCACTCACTGGTCCTATGCCATTTTGAAGTTTTGTCTGATTGCCCCGATGTAAAGTCAAATTGCAATGTTAGGACTAGGGACCAGAGGAGGACAGGATTTTGGTTTTAAGCTTAACTTTGGCTCCAGTAAAATTTAATTATGATTAAATTACCAGAAAAGGAAAAAGTTCCTGTTCCAGGAGCTTCAGAGAGACTTTTCTTCTCTCCAGCCCTGATATAGCTGTTGGTGGGCAGGCACTGCACTGGGCTAATCAGCGTAGAATTATTGCTGTTGTCTCTCTGTTCTGGAGTGACAATAGTGGTTGTCTATGTGTCAGTGTGTTTTTTAAACAGAAGGATTAATATCTTGAAAAGTGAAATGGGAACCTAGTCCTCTTTTGCAAAAATGTCATAAGTTCTTTCATCCTTGAAATTCAATTCCAATTCACTTCTGAAATTAAGGTTGTGAGTTCTTAAATGACTGGGCGACTTTTAAATACTTGACCTAAGAAGTCCTGCTCCACTGGTCTGTTCCTCTGTTTCCTTCAATGCTGCATTTGCATGGGTCTCCTGTGGCAAATATCAGCTTTGAGCCTTTTTTAAAACGGTTACATGTATTTAGCAACCAATAGGCATTCCTACAAAACACCTAATATCTCAGCTAACGTCAGTGTCTCTATGATCTGCATGTGTGGCAGATGTGTTGAATGCATCAACATTTACAATGTCAGTCTCCTGTGGCTGTGGGAGGTGGAGTGTGGGATGGGCTGTCCTCAAAGCCACGTCTGACTTTGTTCTGCCTGCACAATATCTAGCTCAGTGGGGGTCCTGAGCTGTGACTGGGCTCCAAAATGCTGCAAAATGGTACAGCATTAAAATAACATTAGTGTTTCATGCATTTCATGCTACAAAAAAGTACCAATTGCAAGTATAGGGAAAAAAAAAAAGACTGGGAAGGAGGTAAGGAAGCAGTAGAAGTCTCTTTTTCTCCATCACAAGCCACTGAGAGTATATCTCTGTGTGATTCACTTATTTATTTTACATTTTGATATCTGACATATCAGAAAACATGAAAGCCATTTGCAAGCCCAAGACAAAAGTTAAAATGGTGCTTGAAAATGATTCCTTGTGAAGGCTTATTTTTATTTTGTTACACATGAGACTAGTCAAGCAGACAGGTTTGTTTTAACTCCATAACAGAATTTAGTGACTGGAGACAAACAAATGTCTGCTATTATCATTCCTTCCGCCAAAATTCATTAGGTTCAGGAACATCAACTAAATCACGTGCTAGAAGAGAACACATGGCTACTTACGCTATTATTGAAGATATGACTCTGTAGTCAGCATAGTATCCACGTACATCCAAGAGACTACATGGCCTACTAAAAAGCAAAGTATCTCAAACTGTATTCTTCCTACAATACATAGTAAGCAGTCTCTTTCTGTGGCTGCACATTCTCTCTGCAGTGAAAGACCTTGCTGTCTGTCACGAACCTTGTATCCAGCTTAGGTTTTTAAGGTCTGCACTTCATCAAGAAGTAAATTCATTCATTAATACACTGGTATTTGCCTGCTGGCTTGAAAGAAGCAGGAGGCTGTCTGGAAATGGTACTTAGATTTAAAGATGCCCTTTTAATGTGAGTTAAACTAATGTTCTTTCTTCTGAGATCTCAGGTGTGGAGAAAGAAGATAGCTGAACAAGTCAGTCTGGCCTCAGCCAAATAACCTGCTTTAGAAGCATAGGCCCAGATTCCTGGGATGTGCCTGAATCATGAAATGAATTTCAGTAAAAGAAAGTTTTTTAACACCTTTGCCGCCTTCTGTTCTCTAAAGTAGTCAGGGTCTAGTTTGACTAATGACAACTGAAAAACGCAGATAGCTCTGAATGGTATTGATTCCTTATGTGGTTGTTTTTTTCCCAGACATTCATTTACAGCAATTTTCCATCATCTTTATATCAGAAAGATGCAAAGCAACAGTGGCATAATGTGGATCCCAGAATATGTCATGGTTTAAAAAACATGGAGAGTAAGGGTGCATGCATGTTTGTGGCATCTGTGACTTCTGGGAAGCTGGTAGACTTGCTGAGCTGGAATCTATTGGAATGGGGTGTTTTGAAATCCACCAGACTTTTTTTTAATCCATGTAAAGTGAATATAGAAAAGTAATCAGACAAAAGCAGCTCTGTTTGTATGGTGGCTAAAGAAGATAGAAGAGGAAGGTAATCTGGCATTAGGTTGTAGAGAAAAGCTTAAGAGCTGTGTGATGTCAGCTCCTGCAAGCCCAGAGAGGAATCAAAAAGGTGTGCTGGAAGGGTGATTCAGACTCCTTAAGGAATGGGAAGAAGTTGTGGATCCGCCAGCTGCCTACAGAGATGAAAATGCCCCGCTTGCCAATAAGAGTGGGAATAATGCCTGCTGTAGCAGGTTATGATAGTGATGGTGATGGACTGTGGGGTGATATCCAACTGAAGACACTCACCAAGTTGGCACCGAGCAGGGCAGTGTCTGACACTGAACCCTATGCAAGATAACCTCCTGCTTGTAACCTTCTGCTTGTATCCAAGCAGCTGTGTGGAGGTCAAATGGACACTCAGAAAGGGAGCCAGTAACTGGGGTAGAGACAGATACAGTACATGCTAAAGCTATCTCTGGGTTGGCCTCTGAAGCTAGGAACCTAAGGAGTAATAAAAATGAAGAATTCAAAGGTCAGCTTCTAGGTCAGGATATGCTGGCCAAAAAGCTGATTTACTCTAACAAAGTATAATAATTACCTCCCTAACAATATCATGGCAGGGTAGGATTTATTCCTTCAAGGAGTCTTCAGTTTTGATTATATATATATATATATGTATATGTATATATATATGTACACACACATACATACATACATGTAAATGTATGTATTTGTATTTAAGTTTGAATTGCATATGGGCCAAAGAGTCATGAAAATAATCAATCAATGAATCAGTCAATCAAAACTCAAAAAAGGGCTTTTAGACTCTCACCAGTAATTTTGCAGACTCACAGAGTACACAAGACACCAGACTTGATGAACTGCCTCTAAGAACACACCTGTACTGTGTGGCTGATGTTTCATACTTATGGCTAAGAGTATTTTCTAAAAATTGGTATAATAATTATATACCTATTCCCATTGCTCTGTAGATTACAACAAATACTCTGTATTTGCCAGCAACCAAGGCTGTGGAACAGCTATTAGCAGATGCTGACTATATAATGATGACCACTGTACGTGTATGCTTATTTAAGGGACATTTTCAGGAAACGGCTTGCTCTTAGGAACAGTTTATAAGTGAAAATACACTTCGCAAGTTTTTTACATCTTGCTGGCTTACCTTTTGCCATTTTACAGCAAAGGAAATATTAATGTGTAATAGAATTAGCATTTCAGAGAAGCCTAGAATACTGTTCTTTATACTGTAGCCCAGTACTTATTATTCAAGACAGGTCTTCTTATAGTGCAATTTAAGCCCCCCAAAATTACCCGTCATTACACAGACAGTCCATTTAACATTCTGAAGCTAATCATACAACAACCTACCCTTTCAGAGGAGATACAAAACCTCACTTGGGTTTTAAGTTCTGATTACAAGATGAGGTTCCAATTGAGGATTTCAGCTATAAACCAAATGACCTTCAATGACCGTAGACTGGAAAACCTGGTGACTAATCTAAATAGATTTCCAGGCAGGGGGAAAGAAACACCACCCAGCTCTTGTTTCTAGTCCTCTGCATTATTAGGGGAATGACAAAGACAAGCAGAATGTGAAAAGAATCATGACTCCAGTGACCTTCATGTCTTTGTCCCAGAAAGGTCAAGAGTAATCAGCAAAACTTTAACTAGAGTTTGAATTCAGCTTTCTTGTCCTTAGAGGCTGGTAAAATTAAATATTCTGTTCTTGTGCTCTGTAAACAGCCACAGTAACTGGTGATGCTTTCCAGCATTGGCTGTGAAGATGTATTAACACGAGCTGAAATTTGTAGAGGCACAGTATTTTACCTGGTATGCAGCAGTCTACAACCAAATCTTGATTTCAGTTTACAATGCTGGAAAGTCACAATCACATTCCTTAAAATGAGATCATACCAGGATATGAGCACATACCAGAATACCTCGTGTGCACATTTACGGTTTGTCATGCTTGCCATCCAAGGCAAAACACCTACTGCCAATATCTGAAAAATTCCTACAAGACCGAAAGGCATCACACGGTCGAAGTCTGTACAACTAAGCCATGTGGGAAAAAAAATACAGCAGGCAATGGTGAACAGATCTTGCAGGAGCTTTCCGACCCTGGCCGGGAGCGCTTTGCCCCTTTCCTCCTCTTGCATGTCACAGGGAATTTTATCTTTTGAATATCATTTGTCAGTAGAGGTGTAGGAATCACCATGTTGGATCAGACCTCAGTAGTCCATGTTTTCTAACATGATACCATTAGTGATCAGAAGCTTAGAGAAAGTGCAAGGAACTAAGGAAGGAACAAATATATATCCTCAGGAAAAATTTCCTCCTTTTCCCTGATGATTAGGAACAGCCTTATGCCTTACAATACAGGAAGATAAATCCTCTCCAATAAGACTTTAAGAAAACTTGGTTTTATACCTTGGGAGTATACTGTTGTCCACATCAATATTTAGTCATATTTTAAATCCTTCTGAACAGCTGATGTAAATTATGGCCTCAGGAAACAAGGTCAACAGTCTAATTTTGAGTGCAGTGAACATGTGCATATTTTTCCACGTATTATTTTTGGTTTGTTTATCATTTTGTATACTTACCTCACACCCTGCTTCTGACTCAAAAGTTTCTATATAGCATCCCGTATTTAGTATGCTGTCTTCCCTTCAGTCTGTTTTCAGGAGAAGGGTTCAAGTCTCTGGCAGTTCTGCATTTCCCATTTGTGAACCTCCTGTAACTACTCTGGGCTTTTGGGCAGAGGGAAGGCAGAATTGTGTAAGTATGAAAGTTTGTAATTAATTCATATGTATCAGCGTGTACTGTTTTCCATAGTCATCTTGAATTTTGTAGGACACATTGAAAGTGAAGAGCAAGTTTTAAAACAAAAACCAAGTTTTAAAATTAAGTACTTTAACTAAAGGAGCATCAAATGCTCTCTCCTCCTCCAACAACCTAAAAATAATGGCACTTACCGTGAACTTTGAAAGGCTCCTTCCTCCTTATGCTTTCAGATAGCGAGTTGCATTTCCTATGTCTTGAAACGTAGTAAGACTGGACATGCTGTGCTGCATAGCATCAGTAAAATTGCAGCTGTCAATACTGGACAACTGCACCATCCAGTTTTAAAGCTGTTAAAACAATGACCAGCATTTCTGAATAATCTAAAATCTGGGAGGATTGGGGGATTCTGGTCCAGGATTCAAAATCACTATCTGCATACTCTGCTTCAAGTCCTGCTGACTTCAGTGAGTACATATGAAGTAAAATGTCATTTATCATGAATAAAGATGACAAAACCAATCTTTTGGCATGCTCTAGTGCTACTAGTGTCTGTACATGTTCCAGGCACATTTGGTAATGGGGGCTTCCCAAGCAGAATATTTTTGTTTTTGAAAATGTGAAAAGAATTTCAGCTTTTTCTTGCCTGTATCTCTCTTGGAAGAGACAGGATGAGAACATCTCAAATGCAACAGGGTAAAAGTGTGAGTACCCAGCAAGGGGCAGAGACAAAAATACCTCCCTTTAGTCTTCTAACTGCCACTCTATCTTTGCTCCCTGTAGGTGGTGCGAGCAGTATCGGATCAATGGTATATTGGTCATGGTGGTTCAGAGGCAGCCACTGTGACAACACCAATACTTCAATGCTCCAACACTTTTCCAAAATTACTTTGGGAAAGTGATTGCATTTTAACTGGGACATACTGTGATATAAAGATAATAAGCTTTGTGCAGCTTCACTGCAATTATAAGTATCAATATAGCATAAATTGTAAAAAAACCATAGAGATACGCAGTTTCATTAGCACATTAACACTTTTTACAGTGCTACATGTAAAAAAATCATAATGTCTATAATGAAGAAAATAAAAATAGCAGTAAGGAAAACAGAAAGATTAATTATTATTTAAATGGTTTTACCTTTAAAATGTCAGAATCATAGAATCAACTAGGTTGGAAAAGACCTTAAGATGATCAAGTCCAACCATTACCCCAAGACTGCCAAGACTACGACTAAACCATATCACTGAGGGCCTCATCTACACTGTTTTTGAACGCTTCCAGGGACAGTGATTCAACCTCTTCCCTGGGAAGCCTGTTCTAATGCCTGATCACCCTCTCACCCTCTGTATATTTAGACTGGATACAAGAAAGTTTTCCTTACATCCAGTCTAAACCTTCCCTGGCTCAGCTTCAGGCCATTACCTCCTGTTCTATCACTTGTTACTTGGGAGAAAAGACTAACCCCTACCTCACTACAACCTCCTTTCAGGTAGTTGTAGAGAGTGATAAGAATGATATTGTTAATATCTTACCAAGGAGACACAGACAGGAATGTTCCTAGGAATGAGATCATGAATTTTATCTGTCCTTTTTTGCTTCCCCAATTTAGGAAGAAATTTAGTATTATTCTGCCTCTACAATTGCATGCAGTCTTTGCCCAGTACATTATCTTATACTGAAAGTAGGTTTATGATAAAGTTAAATTTTTCACAAAGAAAAGATTCTTATATCCTTATGGTGGCTTTAATTCTAAGGAGACTAATGTTACGTTTCTTACAGTTGTTAATGAGAGTTATCAATGCTGAATAATTTCGTAGTCACTGAAGATCACACTTTTTAGTACTGCCTAGGAAAAAAAAAAAGAAATGTTGTCTCATCATATTCAAGTATATTTAGTAAAATTCAGGATATAATTACATTATTAAATGATTTAAAACCCACTATAGGACAGAAACTTCAGTGCTGGATAATGGCTTGATCCCAGTATTTTATCCTTTTCCTGTCTCCAGGCATAAGCCACTGCAGAAATGAAAAACCATTGCAACAGGACAAAAGATCACCATTAAAAAGTTATTAGAAGGGGCAGGAACATACTGGTGTTCTGTTTTTAAAAACAAATGATCCATTAATTCACAAAAACCAATCCCACTACTGCAGTAACAAACTTAGTTTAGGCAAATGTCCCAATTAACATTATTCAAGCTCAAATTTGATTTAGTTTGGGAAAGGGATGAATAAAGCTCAGGGTAATGGCAACCTATTAGACCATGCAGACCTTAATAATACATTTGAGGAAGTGTGCTGAGAGAGTGACATGAACATCAACACAGAAACCAAGAGCATTAGCTGCAGAATAATGGAGAATTTGTATCTGAAACCATACCAGAGAAGGCAGAAGGAGAAACACAGACAGAAGGAGCACGTACCTAACTATAAGCCAGAGAGAATAATCGTATTAATGACTGTTTCCCTACATAGTTTCTGTTTGTTTCTTTATTCTATTTTTACTGAATCTGATTTCTATTCAGGTTCAATTAATAATAATGAGCCTAAAATTAATTTGCATTATCATTTACAGTGGATGCTTTGATCATGTATGTAGTTGGAACTACAATGCATACATTACCATATTATGCAAATTGCATTTTCAGCATCAGCTACATCTGTATATCATTTCTCTATGCCACTAGTTTATCCCTTCTGTGCATTGTTTCTTTGTGCACGAGCTTGCAGACTGCTGGAAGCTGGGAGAACTTGGGGAAACACTATCAGAGTATATACTGCTACAGGTGTGCCCTTTTCCTATGCTGTCTCTCTAAACATCAAGAGTTGGCATCAGGCGAGGAAGAACTTTGTTTTAACACAGACGGCTTGTTTTGTCTCCTTTATGACTCTGCTATTACCTTAGCTAAATTACTCTATTGCATTGACCCCATACAGCAGTGAGTTTTGTCTAGCACCCTTCCTTTTTGAACTGGCCTCAAAGCAGGCAACTAAACATGCACAAAAAGCCCAAGTGCTACTTTGGGGGGTTTTGTGCTTAACCCAAGTGTGTCTCCTGTAGGATTTCTGTTTGCAGCAGAAATCACATGAGAACCTGACCTAAAAAGGAAGCAGATCCAGTACTACAGTGTACATAAAGATCTGATTTTTAGGTCAAACTTTGCATTCACAACACTAAACATGCTGGAAGAAATGATGCACGTCAATGGTTAATGGAACCACTCAACACTGTCTCAGCTGACTGTACTTTTTGCCACTGGTCAAATTTTCTGTTGCAGTAAGTGGGCTCAAAAGTATTAGTAGTTTACATTTTTATAGTTCCTTTTATCTTGTGAAATACTGCCTTGCTTTACAAGCTGATACAGAAACCATATAATGATTGTTTAATCTACTACAGTGCTGAAGATTTGTGGTGAAACACAGGAAGAATTTAGCAGTCTACAATAACATAGCTGTTTCAGAGAGGAAATGAAGACTTTAGTATCCATTTGAAACAAAGCTGGAATGTTGGAAGGGACAATGTAATTTTTAGACTTGGCATTTGTCCCGGTCATCAGCATTAACACGCTTTTCAGATATAATTACTGCAGTGGGATCTTTAATGACAAGTGGTCGGAACTTTGCTTTAACATGTCATCCAAAAGATGCACTTGGGTCACACTTTGCCTCTTCTCATCATGCTGACTCATGGGCTGACAAACAGATGAGAAGATCCTCTTCATTCTTTTATTCATCTCCTTTTTAGTCAGAGCTAGGTACTCTCAAAAACTAATCAAAGAGCAAAACTCTATCAAACCAAAATTTTAAGTGGTTTCCAATCTGACGAAAACTTTGAATGAAAGCCTGTCCCTCTTGCCAAACTAAGGATCATATAACTTCAGATTCCTCCTCCCACAGATAAATTACTTCAGTTTCCATACAGGGTTTGTCCTGCATTTCAA